>NC_069505.1:318977418-319094918 GCF_027579735.1 Bombina bombina
TCAAAATTAAATTAACCCTTTGAGTGCTAAGCAATTTCCCACCTGGATGCTAAGATGGATTTTAAAAAAAAATGTAAATATTTTTTTTTTTTACTTTTTTTTTTACTTTTTTTTTTCTTCAGATCCCCATTGGTCCATTGTAATTTTTAAATAAAGTTGCGCGGTGACGTCATCACTTCATTGCACGTGACGTCACCACGCAAAACATAAAGCCCTGGCGATGCCTGTCACTACACAGGCCAGATCGCCGGGGTGGGAGTCAGTGGGAGCCCCCAGATTGCCCTCAAGGTGGGTGATTGCTAGCGACGGCTCTGAGCCGTCGTCAGCACTTGACTGGAATAATTTGTGATGGCTCAGAACCGTCGTTAGCACTAAAAGAGATAAACAGCTTCAACATATTCTTTTTCGTGCAAATTTGTTCACACATAAATACACATATTAAATATTTTTATTTTATTGGCAGGATATTATTTTTAATATTCCGCTAACTAAATTTAAAATTCTTTTTCTTTAACCACCTTCCCTAACTGAATATATTATTTCTGTTTTAAGTGTTAAAGGGACACTGAACCCAATTTTTTTTCTTTCGTGATTCAGATAGAGCATGCAATTTTAAGCAACTTTCTAATTTACTCCTATTATCAAATTTTCTTCATTCTCTTGGTATCTTTATTTGAAAAGCAAGAATGTAAGTTTAGATGCCGGACCATTTTTGGTGAACAACCTGGGTTGTTCTTGTTGATTGGTGGATTAATTTAACCGACCAATAAACAAGTGCTATCCAGGGTTCTGAACTAAAAAAAATAGCTTAGATTACTTCATTTTCCAATAAAGATAGCAAGAGAATGAAGACAAAATGGATAATAGGAGTAAATTAGAAAGTTGCTTAAAATTGCATGCTCTATCTGAATCACAAAAGAAAAAATTTGGGTTCAGTGTCCCTTTAATGGGCGTGTTACATATTTTGCTAAATCATTTGAGAGTGATGCAGAATATCTGTACAAATCTGACTAGACAATTTCACCTGAACATCTCAATGTAAAAAAGGAAGATATATTATCACAACATATCTCCCTCTCACCAGAATAAGTGCTCTGTGATTCAACGCTACTCTTTTTTACTTTCACCTGAAAAGAAATCAATAAGTTTCTTAGTATAGTATATTAATGTTTACTGCACATTTTAGACTCATTGTGAAGTAGCAGGAAACACAGCAAAGGCCAGTTGTGCTTATCTGAGTAGCTTTGTACACAGTCAAACAAGGTTTTCAAATCTTATGTAATCAGAAATAATCTGGTGGTGCGCTATATAACATTTTGATATGTAGAATACACTTTTTATAAAGTTAATTTATTGGTGAAGTACTACAACTCTGCCCCAAGCAAATAAATTAACTCCAAATCTCAGACTATGGGCCTATCTATCAAGCTCCGAAAGGAGCTTGACGGCCCGTGTTTCTGGCGAGTCTTCAGACTCGCCAGAAACACAAGTTATGAAGCAGAGGTCTAAAGACCGCTGCTCCATAACCTGTCTGTCTGCTCAGAGCAGGCGGACAGACATCGCCGCAATTCAACCCGATCGAGTACGATCAGGTTGATTGACACCCCCCTGCTGGTGGCCGATTGGCCGCGATTCTGCAGGGGGCAGCGTTGCACCAGCAGCTCTTGTGAGCTGCTGGTGCAATGCTGAGCACGGAGAGCATATTGCTGTCCGCATTCAGCAAGGTCTGCTCGTCTGAATATTATTTTAATGGGTTACGTTAGGCGGCGCCAATGGTGAGTTTATAGAACCAAGGTGAGAGTGACCTGAAAAAGTTTGGCAACTACCGAGCATTCAATTTTAAACAGCTTTTCAATTTACTTCTATTATTTAATTTAATTTGTTCTCTTGGTATTCTTTATTGAAAAATATACACAGGTAGGCTCAGAAACAGCAATGCACTACTGGGAGCTAGCTGCTGGTTAGTGCCTGCACATATAGCCTTTTGTCATTGGCTCAAATGATGTGCTCATCTAGCTCCCAGTAGTGAATTGATGCTCAACCAACACATTACACCAAGATAATTAAGCTATTTTGATAATACAAGTAAACTGGAAAATGTTATGTTCTATCTGAATCAGGAAATTAAAATTAAATGGGTTTGTGTCCCTTTAAATAATGATATTTCAATGTTAACATTTCTTTTGTAGATATATTTGTATGGTACTGAAGATTTCAAGAGAAACGTTTTACCAATCCTTTTACTCATTCATTACGTACATTTATAAATTAAAATATAAAAAAGGACAATGGCCAATAAAAATTTAATTAAATGGATACTAAACCCAATTTTTTTCTTTCATGATTCAGATAGAGCATACAATTTTAAGCAACTTTCTAATTTACTCCTATTATCAATTTATCTTCGTTCTTTTGTTATCGTTATTTGAAAAAGCAGTAATCTAAGCTAAAGAATTGGCCCATTTTTGGTTCAGCACCCTGGATAGAGTTTGTTGATTGGTGGCTACATTTAGCCATCAATTAGCAAGCGCAATCCAGGTGCTGAATCAAAAATGGTCCGGCTCCTAAGATAACATTCTTGCTTTTCAAATAAAGATAGCAAGAGAATGAAGAAAATTGATAATAAATTAAAAAGTTGCTTAAAATTGCATGCTCTATCTGAATCATGAAAGAAAAAAAATTACGTTTAGTATCCCTTAAAGTATTTAGAAATAAAAGTAAGTATATAACAAGTATAAAAAAACATTGTAAATGTACTTACTGTCATATTTATAGTTTCATATAATGCTATTTGCCAGTGAGTGTGACAATAACATAGATCAGTTCTAGATTGTTCCTGCATATTATCTTGCAAACAATAGAAAAATAACCATGTTATTTAAAGAATTCTCTTTTCAAGCAATACATTTTTTTAGTGTTTGCAAAAAAAAATGTTTAAAAGGGAAGAGATTACATTTTTAAAATTCACAATTGACACAAAGAGGCCCAAAACGATTTTTGTACATTATCTTTTTTGTACAGTGCCCATTCTGCTTCATAATCTATATACTATAGAATTGCACACTTTTCATCTTACATATGTCTGTATAAAACCTCTGAGAGATTGACAGTAAATTGATTATATTCTATTTTTAAAACTTTCTCTAGACATTGAGACTATCTTCTTCCGGTATCTGCAGTGCCAATTTTACTTGTCCTTAAAGGGATACTGAACCCAATTTTTTTTTCATGATTCAACTTTTTAATCTACTTCTATTAACAATTTTGTTTGTTCTCTTGGGTATCTTTATTTGAAAGCTTAGGAGCTGGCACATTTTTGGTTCAGAACCCTGGATAGTGCTTGTTGATTGGTGGCTGCATTTAGCCACCAATCAGCAAGCGCTACCCAGGTACTGAACTAAAGATGGGCCAGCTTGCAAGCTTACATTCTTGCTTTTTTAAAATAAAGATATCAAGTGAACAAAGAAAAATTGATAATAGGAGTAAATTAGAAAGTTGCTTAAAAATGCATGATCTGTCTGAATCATGAAAGAAACAAATTGGGTTCAGTATCCCTTTAAAGGTTTCTTAAGATATGTATTTTTTCTCCTCAAAAACAGCATTGTCCCCCTTTTATCAGAGTTGTCTTTTTTCTGCATGTAATAGTCAGGTGCTCTTGGTGGTATTTCTGTACTGCACAATGGAGTCTCTCTAATCTATATTATATTTCACATGTGACTGCCCTTGATGACAATTTAATCAGGAAATCACAGTAACAGCAGTGGTCACCTGGTCATTTTCAATATTATTTACTAAAATCTTAGCAAAGATATACATGTTTTTTTTTTTTTACAGTTTTGCTGCAGATATCACACATGCCATGAAATATAATAATGTCATATTGGGAATCTGCTGGGGTCACTTACTGAAATTTGACTTGCAAAAGGATTTAAATGTAGGTAGCAAAAAAAGCTAAAATTTGTCTCAACACTGGGGTGTAAAAAAGGATTAGCAGCAAAAGGGTTAAACATTTTATAATACAATTTCAAGATCTTTAATGTCCCTTTAACCAGCAATAACAGTTAATGGTATGAACAATTATTAATCTAATCATTTTATAATTAACATTTTTAAACATCCAAATACTTTGTTGTACTCATTAAAAGGTATTTTCATGACCATATTTAATTTGGCTACAAATTGTTATAGAATTTTAAAGTTTGATTATTACATGACAAATGTTTAAACTTAGAAAAATCCTTTGAAAGGCTATTGGAAAATGTATTTTCTAATAAATTGTAATAATGTTGTCAGATTCTACCAATTGAAACATAGGGGATATTAGTGTACGCCAAATACATTAAACAAAAACTTGTAATAATTAGGAAATGTCAAGGTTTTCAAATGAACTGTGAAAACTTAAAATCTGAAAACCTTGCAAATAGCAGTGTATGTTACTTTGCATGGAAATTCTGATAAATTTGAATAGACTGTTGTATCACATGGCAATATGGGAAGAGTATACTTTTACTCCACTTTCATCCTAACTACAAACCTCCTATAATTTCTTGGTGATCTTCTGGGGCTGAAAGGTAGATGAAGTGTGAGGGAGACTTCTGGACAGGACGTGGGGTGGGATTGAGTATGTACAGTGGGCAGAGTTGCTTATAACATGGGAGGGGCTAAGTGGATTGTGGGTGGAGCCTGGACAGGCCTTTGCTTCACATACAAAACTGGGACATTTGACCTGAAATGACAGTGGTTAAAGGACAGCGGGTCAGAACCAAACCATGACAAATCATCAATGTGCAAGATGGTTGGGAGCTCTAGAACTAGCTCAAATTTGCATTTATTTCCTGAAATGTCAGTCAAACCTAAATTCTAATATCTAAATCAATGTCGTTATTCTTTTGTAGGTTAAATCAAATTTTAACAAATAAATTATGTGCATTCATAAATCATCATTTCCAGGAGTGACAGTAATTTAAATAAAGTAATATGAAACCCATTTTTTTTTTCCTTTCAGGATTCAGATAAAGCATGCAATTCTAATTTGCTCCTATTATCAATTTTTCTTCGTTCTCTTGGTTTAAATCTAACCCACCACCCATCCTCAGCATTCCCTACTTAAGCCATACTCTAAGCTATCTCCTTGCTTGATTAACTGCAAGCAGTAAGCTGAGTTTTCTCAGTGGATTAACCAAATCACTTCATCTCACACGGATTGTGCTAACTACAGCTCACTTCACCTTTAATCAAACCTTTTCTACTTACCCCCTTCATTGCGGGCTACAAGCCTCAGTAGATGCAATCAGGTGACCGGATCACTTCAACTCTACCAGAACCACTTCCTGCTGCTTGAGCTCTGCATCACCGCTCTTCCAAACAACTTTGCCAGACTTCTACCTAACCGCAAGTATAATCCTCCAGGGGTATATCGCTGGTGTCATAATCAATTGACTTTTTTATCTCTCTCAAATGTATACCTCTGACAATTACAAGTTTCTTACTCTGCCTTGCTACGACAAATTGTTTGCTTACAAAACAAAAACAAGAGGAGCGCGGACTCAAGTGTAGTGTAAACTATTTATTACTTAAAATAAACACAGTAGGTAATGAACTTACAAGATGCTGTAAGCATACATGCCCATAAAAAGCCGTCTGCTTAAGCATGTGCCGCTTCTTCAAATTGAAATTCCCCCAAGTTAGTATTCTGTGGTGGAAATAATGTCTGTAATGGGCGAAAACACCTTGCGGCAATCCAAACCAAACCAGCCCACTCTGCAGACGCGGGGCGGTGACGTCAGTGGTGCGCTTGATGATAGGTGCGTTGGTAGACGGTGAAGTAAATTACGGATCCTCCAAGGGACCACAAAGGTGAGCTGCAATGTTCTACGCGTTTCGTCCCGTTTGACGGGACTTTGTCAAGAATCATTGTTTGCTTGTTGACTCTACTTCCAGCCTCTCACGCTTTACTCTGCTGACAAGCTCCCCACAAACGGATGCTCACTGTTGAACTACAATCAATTGCTGCATTTGTCTGTAACAAACTCTCTCTGCCAAGAAACAGTTTAATTGACATATGTATAAGAGGGATTCCACTAAAGGTCTGATATATACGTAAATCCCTATTTTTTCTCTCTGTTTTGTTGTTTTATATCAGTCACCAAGATATTGCTCCACATTATATATATATATATATATATATATATATATATTCTCTCTCTTCTGAATATACTCAATAGATCTCTATTACAAATAGAAACTGCTACATTGTAGAATTACAGCTCACTCAGGTATATTGAGTTGTTACTACAGGATAGCTACATTATATAAAATTATCATTAGATATATTTATATATATTTGCTAACATCAGTTTGTGTTAGCGTACTACTAACTGAGACGTGAAACTAAGTTAGAATATTGCAGATTAATCAAGCCCAAATATATATATAGTGGACAATGGATCCCAATGAAATAGCTACCCATATTGCAACACTAAATCAAAAAGTAGATTTCCTTGATCAAGGATTGACTGAAGTACAAGCTGAAAATCAAGCATTAAAAACATTAATCAAGGACATAATCTCCACTAAGTCCTCTGAGACACCTGAACCCCATATAAATCCTCCTACCCCATTCTCTGGTATCCGGGCAGAATTCAGAAATTCTTGTTTGTTACTGTACCCTCTTAAAACCAGAACTTACAATTTTGAAAGAATAAAAGTTTGTACCACAATCTCATACTGAACATGAGAACCCAGAGCATGGGCTAACCATTTCTTTGAAAGCAATGATACTATTCTGGATTCCATGGATAATTTCTTTTCAGCCATGGCAAATTTTTATGAGGATACCAACAAACAGATTTCCGCTGAAGCTAACTTATGATCCTTAAAACAGGGTAAATGACCTGTGGAGGACTGTGTGGCTGATCTCCAGATGTGGGCTACATATTCTCAATGGATTTAGATCAGAATAAAGAATCAATTTAGGTTGGATCTCTCTGGGTCCCTCAAGGACGAATTGTCTCGCATAGAGATGCCTGAAACATTGGAAGCGTTAATAAAGATTTGCATCACGATGGACCGCAGGTTCAGGGAAAGGAGAGCTGAAAGGTCTCACCAAGAACCATTCATGAAAAGGACTCTTATCATACCTGCCACTCCATTAACTCCCATGGAAATAGGGACTATTAAAGGTCCCCTCTCTCATGAAGAGAAAATCTGGAGACGTTTGGCAAACCTCTGTCTCTACTGCGCCAGCAAAGACCATGTTGTATCATCATATCCATCTCTAACTAGACAGAGAAAGGGAAAGACTTGTTCCATACAAACTGTTACACCAACCAACCTAGTTTCTCATTGTTCACTTGTTTTATCCTTGCTTTGGGATCAACATCTTATCAAGACAGAAGCCATGATTGATTCTGGTGCCTTTGGGTTGTTTATAGATGCTAAACTTGTCAAAGATAATAAAATTGCATGTGTGTTAAAGCAGACACCTTTGTTTGTGAATGTTATTGATGGCTCTTATTTCCTTAAAGGTCCCATCACACATCATACTGTTCCTCTCCTTGTTTCCACCTTAGAAGGGCATAAGGAATATCTCACTTTTGATATCATCCCATCTTCACTATATTCAGTAATCTTAGGTCATCACTGGTTGCAAAAACATAACCCTACAATAGATTGGGCACAGCACATTGTTAAACTCCAATCTACTTATTGTCATTCCACTTTTTATCCCTACTTATCAATCTCTCAAATAGAACATGCCATCCCTGCAGTATACTGTAGCACGATTTCTCTGATGTCTTCGATATTAAAGTACCACGATTTCTCGGATGTCTTCGATATTAAAGAGGCCGAAAACTTACCACCACAAAGGGTGTATGATTGTCTGATTGATACCAAACCAGGAGCCAACATCCCATTTGGTAGAATATACCCCTTATCTCAATAGGAACTACAACATCTTCGACAATACCTAGATGACAACCTACGGAAAGGTTTCATAAGTCCTTCACCTTCCCCAGCAGCTGCAGGTATCTTTTTTGTCACTAATAAAGATGGTTCCCTAAGCCTACCATAGATTACAGAGCTCTTAATTCCATTACTGTAAAAAAATTGATATCCACTTCAACTCATTCCTGAACTCTGTGAAGGTCTAAATGAAGCTATTATCTTCACCAAATTGGATTTAAAGGGTGCCTACAATCTCATTAGAATTAAGGAGGGAGATGAGTGGAAGACGGCATTCAGATCTCGTTATGGACTGTTTGATTACAATTTAATGCCATTTGGTCTTTGTAACACCCCTGCAACATTTCAGTTCTTCATTAAAGACATCTTCATGGACCTAATGGATGTCTGTGTTGTAATTTATTTGGATGATATTCTGATATACTCTAAGAATGCACAAGATCATGTGAGACTACAGATTATATGCTAAATTAGAAAAATGCAATTTTCACGTTAATACTATAAAATTCCTAGGTTACATCATCTCACCAAATGGGATCCAAATGGACCCAGACAAAGCCTCTGCTATCACTAATTGGGCAAGAACGACGACAGTTAAGTCTTTGCAAAGATTCCCAGGATTTGCCAATTTCTACAGAAAATGTATCTAATTTTTCTACAATTGTGAAACCTCTTACAAGACTAGCCGGTAAACACCAAAGATTCCTCTGGTCACCAGAAGCCCAACAAGCTTTTGAACAGTTGAAAACAAGTTTTACTATCACTCCTATTCTCCATCTGCCTAACTCGGATAATCAATATACCGTTGAAGTAGATGCTTCTAACACAGGTATTGGGGACATACTCCCAAAGAAGTCATACTTCAGTTACTTTACACCCAGTAGCTTATTACTCCAGAACATTAAACTCAGTAGAAACAAATTATTCTGTAAGAGATAAGGAATCGCTTGCGATCAAGTGCGCTTTATTGGACGGATCCAAAAAACATTCTCAATCCTTACCGACCACAAGAACCTAGAATATCTGAAGAAGAACAAGACCCTCTCCTCCAGGCAAGTTCGCTGGAGCTTATTCTTTGACATGGTTTGATTTTCTCATTAGTTACCACCCAGGATCTAAGAACATTAAGGCTGATGCCTTATCCAGATGTGTAGAGAATACTCCAGAAATTGAAAACCAGTCTTATATTCTCCCTCCGAAGAAAAATAATTGCAATGTCTTCCTCATTTGAATTAGAGATCTTACGGGCATTAAAATCCTATACTGAAGTACCCACCTCCAAATTTAGACATGACTCATCTGGGTTATATTGCCATGAAGATGATCGACTATATGTCCCTACCTCCCTTCCCAACCATCTACTTCAACACTTCCATGATTCTCGTCTATCTGGACACACCCAGGGATCACGAAAACATCTGAACTAATTAAAAGATATTTTTGGTGGCCAAACATGAACTATAATATTCAAGAGTATGTCAGTTCTTGTGAAATTTGTGCAAGAAATAAGTTGGATCATAAAAAACCATTTGGTTACCCAACCCCTATTCCTATAACAGACATCCCCTGGTCAGTAATATTAATGGACTTCATAGTTGATCTACCTCTCTCTCATCAACACAATACTATTCTTGTTATAGATCACCTAACCAAATTGGCACATTTCATTCCCCTTAGACAATTGCCTTCAGCAACAAAAACGGCAGAAGAATTCTTCTCATAAATTGTGAAATTACATGGATTACCCTTGACCTTAATCGCTGGCTGTGGTTCACAATTTACTTAAAAGTTCAGGAAAGCAATATGCAAAATTCTCAAGATTGACTCCAGACTCATCCTCAAACAAATGGACTTACAGAAAGGGTAAATCAAATACTAGAACAATACCTTTGATGCTACATATCTCACCTACAGGAAGATTGGTTTAATTGCTACCAATGGCAGAATTTGCCTACAATAATTATTTTAACTCATCTACTAAAACTACACATTTTTTTGCAAAATTTGGTTACCATCCTACAACACTTCCTTCTTCAAATCTAACCTACAACTCCCCGGCAGCTTCTTGTCAGGGTGCCAGGGATCAAACTGAGACAAGAAGTGCAAAAATAAGCACACCTTTATTAATAGCAAAAAATAATAAAAAGTCCACAAGTCAAATAACAAGCCAGGAATCAAAACCAGAACTGGTAGTCAGACGAGCCGAGTCAGGAGGCAAAGCGAATAGTCAGACAAGGAGAACAGCAGAGTCAGGAACAAGCCAGGGATCAGGAACCAGGAGGGACGTCAGACAGCCAGGTAATACACAGGAGCTCTCACAAACAGGTCTGAGACAACGCAAGGGCAAAGCATACTGAACAGAGGCCCTTTAAATAATAAGTGATGACATCACAATTCTGAGACTGCATCCTGTCTCACACTGATTATGTACACCAGTCTGGCCACAAAAGGAAGTGCAGGAAATGAGCAGCATCACACAGTATGCACCAGAGTCAGGAAGAGAGGTGAGTAAAATGGCTGACAGCAGCACATGGCAAACAGATCAGTGAAAAAACCCTGACACTTCTGAATTCTCTAATAATATTAAAAAGACACTTGATCTTCTTAAGGAACACCTATCTGAAGCAAAAACAAAACAGAAACATTACTATGATTTACACTGCAGAAGACCAGCCCCTCTATATAAGATAGGTGATTTGGTATGGCTTTCCTAGAAACACCTAAAATTAGATGTGCCTTCTAAAAAATTGGTTTACCAATTCATTGATCCTTTTCCAATCGAATGGATTATTAATTCTTATGCCATTGTATTGAGCCTACCAAAAACATATAAGATACATCCCTCATTTTAAGTATCACTTCTAAAACCATATGTAAGGACCACAATCCAAATTTACTCAAAACTCCTGCACCTCCTGTACTGGTTGATAATCACATAGAGTATGAAGTGGAAAAGACTCTTGATTCTCGTTTCAGACGAAGAAGATTGGAATACCTCGTGAATTGGCGTGGATATGGTTATGAGGAAAATTCCTGGATCCCTCACTCCAACGTTCATGCTCACAAACTCATTTCCACATATCATAAGATGCATCCCCATAAACCTAAAGTAGAATCATCATAGAGGATTCATTAAGGAGGAGGAAGTGTCATATCCACTCTATCTTTAAATCCAAACCTCCGCCCATTCCCTACTTAAGCCATACTCTAAGCTATCTCCTTGCTTGATTAACTGCAAGCAGTAAGCTGAGTTTTCTCAGTGGATTGACCGAGTCACTTCATCTCACACGGATTGTGCTAACTACTGCTCACTTCAACTTTAATCAAACCTACATCGCCTTTTCTACTTATCCCCTTCATCACAGGCTGCAGGCCACAGTAGACACAATCAGGTGACCGGATAACTTCAACTCTACCGGAACCCCTTCCTGCTGCTTGAGCTCTGCATCACCGCTCTTCGACAGACTTTTACCTAACCACAAGTATAATCCTCCAGTGGTATATAGCTGGTGTCATAACCAATTGACTTTCTTATCTCACTCAAATGTATACCTCTGACAATTACAAGTTTCTTACTCTGCCTTGCTACGACAAATTGTTTTCTTGCTGACTCTACTTCTAGCCTCTCACGCTTTAAGGCTGGGACACACTGCAAGCGATGCGGTGCAAGGCGAAGCAGCTGCTTTGCATCGTTTCTGAAGTTGCATCTGAAGCTGCATCTACACGCTGCGCGTCGCTCCACTTGCAGTGTGCTGACAAGCTCTCCACAAACGGACGCTTTCTTTTGAACTACAATCAATTGCTGCATTTGTCTGTAACATTTTCTCTGTCAAGAAACAGTTTAATTGACATATGTATAAGAGGGATTGATATATACGTAAATCCCTATTTTTTCTCTTTGTCTTGTTCTATATCAGTCACCAAGATATTGATCCACATCCAATATATATATTCTCTCGATTCTGAATATACTCAAGAAAAGTTAACACTTTTTATTCTCAAATCTCTATTACAAATATAAAGTGCTCACTCAAGTACAGGTATACCTCGCTCATAGGAACCGGAGCCCCGCTGTAAAGTAAAAACCGCCTTAAAGTGAAACAACATGGTTTTAGCTTTCTTTTCACTTGCCAGTGTGTTACAAAACTTGAAACATGTTTGCACTAACATATATTAGGGGTGCAAAAGCGCTATGTTTAGTTTAACTCTAGCACAGCACAGTATTCAATTAGTATTTAATAAAAACTTTATCTGTAAAATAGTGACAATTACTGCAGAAAAATTTGCCAGACTACAATTGCCCTGTAATGCTGTAAACAGAATGAACTGTGCATAAAAAAATGGTGCCAGTCACTTTTCTCGCAATCTCACGATGGGTGCAGCACTGTTTCAAAATCATTGGAGGTTGAACTTCAGCTCCACAAAGTGCTGTATTAGCTAAGCGCTGTAAAGTGATGTATACCTGTATATTGAATTGTTACTACAGGATAGCTACATTATATACAATTATCATTAGATATATTTATATATATTTGCTAACATCACTTTGTGTTAGCTTACTACTAACTGAGATGTAAAACTTAGTTAGAATATTGCGAGCAGGAATGCGCACATTTATGCCATGACGGTAGCTAGGCCTTTTTCATATAAGTTTGGGGGTTGCGAGTAGGTAACTTTACTTGTGTTCGTAACATGTGGCTGTCCATTTAGCAGCCCATTCAGACTGCGATTACGCACAGGCTTTCTTTCTCTCTTTTAGGTTGAAAGGATTATAAAACGTTGCTGTAAATAACGCTTGGAAAGTGAAGCATTAAATATCGATGTAATTATAAATAAAGAAAATCTTATAAAATCATTATTTCCGAATAAACGACCGCCCTCAAAAGTAGGCTGTACTGTCCAAAAATCAAACAGCCAATCATTCTTCCATGTCTAATAGCTGCACTGCAGATTTAAGAATCATCAAGTATTGAACATCTATGTCGATGACGCCAGTGCAAACCTCTTCACCTATTACTGCGCATGCGTGGGCCTGGAACATACACCTTATGTGTGTGACTGCAAATATTCTTTCTGAACTTCTATTCTGATGATGTTTGCAAAAACCTCATTGTCTATTACTGCACAAGTGCAGGTCTGGAACATACTCCCAATGCGTATGCGCAGCTCCATGGGAGCCCACCGTGATAGAACTCAGGTATTAAGTCCCATAGTGATAAAACAAAGTTTTCAAATAGGAAGAACTGAGGATTAACAACAAAACAAATTAGGAAGTAATTTGAAACATTGATATTTTATAACAAATATAAAACTAAAACGACAAACATTAGGTTTAATATCCCTTTAATTTAATGGACCATTAAACTATTCAATAACAATCCTTTAGAAAAACTTTCAAATCAAATGATTTATCTACAAAAATCTCCTCAGACTTTAAGTGAGATTTTCTGTTGAAAACAATTAAAAGTTTTTCTAAAGGATTGTAATTAACCCCTAAATGTTTAATTCCCCATAAAAAGATAAATTACAATTGGAGCGTTATTTAATGCTCGAGCTCGCAGGCTAATTCAGCTAGAAGTAAGTTTTTTGTGCGCATTGAGTAGCGCTCGTATTACAAGTTGAAAGTAAACATTTTTTGCACAAGCTCTAACCTGATGAGCGCAAAAAGAAGATTTTAGTATATCTTGTACGCGTTCGCGTATTCCCCCATAGAAAAATAAAAAAATCTAACACCCTACTCATGCGCAAACCCGATGCATATTCTCAAGTGTGCTAACCCGACATGAAAATATGAATATTTCACATTCCAATGTTCTTCATTTAGCAGAATATGTTCTATGTATTCATAAATACATATTTCTATATATATCCAATGTTTTTTGGTACAATATATATACACCTATATATATATATGTATATATATATATATATTTATATATATATATATATATATATATATATATATATATATAGAGAGAGAGATGATAATTTAAAGGTATAGATATATACAGATCTATATATATAGGAATATCTATTTCTAAATACATAGAACATATTCTGCTATGTGCAGAACATTGGAATGTGAAATATTTACAGTAAAAACAGAGTAGCACTTTATTAAAATGAATATTGCATAAATGTGTTTTTACATGTTTATATCTACTTGACTGCAAAGTGCTCCAATGCACTTATATATGTCTTTATATGTATGTATACATATGTATTTATGTGAACATATACATATTTATATATGCAAGACACAAAAAACCCAGCACTCACTAGCAGATTCACAGCAATGTTTAAAAGCAAAACTGGGGGAAGTCAGTTGCATTTGGCGCCAAAGGATCAAGCCCAGGACCACGACAAGGTCTCCCCCTTCCTGGGACCCTAACCAGCACCCACACAATGCATACTTCCAAACAAACCAACTGGGAACACAGGCTTTTGTAACCTCCCCTATGTAAATACAAAACACAGGAATGGACCGCACTCACAGACTGGACTGGGTACACATCCTAAGCCACTGTTAACTCCACAGCCCTGAACCCTGACAGACAGCTGCAAAGTTCCCAGCAACCCAGGCAGTTAACCCCCGAGCAACCTGGGTGTCAGGTCCGCAGGGGAGCATTACAAACATTAACACAAGACACAAAAAACCCAGCACTCACTAGCAGATTCACAGCAATGTTTAAAAGCAAAACTGGGGGAAGTCAGTTGCATTTGGTGCTCAAGGATCAAGCCCAGGACCACGACAAGGTCTCCCCCTTCCTGGGACCCTAACCAGCACCCACACAATGCATACTTCCAAACAAACCAACTGGGAACCTCCCAGGGTGACACAGGCTTTTGTAACCTCCCCTATGTAAATACAAAACACAGGAATGGACCAAACTCACAGACTGGACTGGGTACACATCCTAAGCCACTGTTAACTCCACAGCCCTGAACCCTGACAGACAGCTGCAAAGTTCCCAGCAACCCAGGCAGTTAACCCCCGAGCAACCTGGGTGTCAGGTCCGCAGGGGAGCATTACAAACATTAACACAAGACACAAAAAACCCAGCACTCACTAGCAGATTCACAGCAATGTTTAAAAGCAAAACTGGGGGAAGTCAGTTGCATTTGGCGCCAAAGGATCAAGCCCAGGACCAACGACAAGGTCTCCCCCTTCCTGGGACCCTAACCAGCACCCACACAATGCATACTTCCAAGCAAACCAACTGGGAACCTCCCAGGGTGACACAGGCTTTTGTAACCTCCCCTATGTAAATACAAAACACAGGAATGGACCGCACTCACAGACTGGACTGGGTACACATCCTAAGCCACTGTTAACTCCACAGCCCTGAACCCTGACAGACAGCTGCAAAGTTCCCAGCAACCCAGGCAGTTAACCCCCGAGCAACCTGGGTGTCAGGTCCGCAGGGGAGCATTACAAACATTAACACAAGACACAAAAAACCCAGCACTCACTAGCAGATTCACAGCAATGTTTAAAAGCAAAACTGGGGGAAGTCAGTTGCATTTGGCGCCAAAGGATCAAGCCCAGGACCACGACAACATATCTCTATGTTAAAGCCTTTCAGCCTTTTTTTCCCTTACACCTGAGACCTCATATCTTTGAGCCCTTATCATTTTTTGTGCAATATTTTTTTTAATTATTTTTATTAGATGGTGTTATTATGAGTGTAAGTGTACTTTGTAATGTATTTTTGATGTGTTTTGTGACACTTTTTTGTTTCGCAAAACAGTGAACTAGAGTTCTGAGGTCGCACTATCCCGACGCGTGTTAACTTGAATTGCACTGAAGCGATCACGTTTACTTTCAACTAGTAAACCCGACACGGTCAAACAGCCGTGATAAACCCCTGCTAATTTAAAATTAATTGTAAATTAGAGTTAGAGTGTATCTCATGGAATTCAGAACACTATCCCTTATTCATGCTACGCCCTGATTGCTTGATATTTGCAGGAGCTTATTTATACCTTTCCCTAATTGGTTACTGTAAAAGAGTTAAAGGTCTATTGTATTGGAAAAATGACATGCTCTAATCCATTATCAATCCTGCACAATTATGTGTTTAACCCATGCATAGGGTTTAAACACACAGCAGAAGTGCCGCTCTAGACCTGCAGAGCACTGCTGGTCCCAAACTAAACTTGCTGCTTATCTAATTGCAGGACTCATCAGCCATGTTTTCCACTTGGTACCAGCAGTGCACCATGAGTCTCAAGTGGTATTTTTACTGTGTGCTTAACCCCATTGCATTGGTTAAACACACAGTACTGCAGGGTCTATAGTCTTAAAAGTGCATGCTATAATGGATTAGAGCATGCAATTTACCAAATACAATGGCCCTTTAAGATATACAACACTTAATAGGCTTTTCAAAGGGTATGCCTCTGTACTGCAATACTATGTAAATTTTGCTTACAAAATTAGCAATTTAATTCTTGAGATTCTGATAGACCGGAGTCTAGGCCATAGTGTTACAAAATTATCCTTATCTGTAAATCTAACTGCAGCGCTGGGTCCATTCCTATATATGTAGCAGGGCTGTCTATAGTGCTTCCGTGATTCCTTCGCTTCCCACAGTAATTTCACAATAAAGATAACTGTCTTTTCAGTAGCTCATTCCTATTTTGCTGGCTCCTGCCTCCTGTCTGGCAAAGAGATTGCCTTGCAGTGTTAAAAGAGTTTTTCTTCAGGAGCAGTGAAAGGTAAATGAGAGTGCTGAAATTGTTTGCAGCTGGAATTAGGTCACATCGCTTGGTGGACAGTATCTTGGGCGTGATCCATTTAATAGGTTCTTTCTACAGGTTTGCCAGAAGGCTCTGATTGTTCAGAGAAAAGGCAGAATGTTATCAGCACAGACCTAATATTTCCTGTCCTTTTTTAATTATGTTTACTCTGCATTTCCCATATATTAATTAACCACAGACCTGCCAGCATGACTACAACATTTATTACCTTTATATTGCACAAAGATCCATTCCTAATGTTTACTAAATAATAGATGGATAGATAGATAGATATAGATAGACAGATATAGGTAGATATAGAAAGAGATAGATAGATGGATAGATAGATAGATAGATAGATAGATAGATAGATAGATAGATAATTCAAATAATAATTCGGTCTGTTTTAAATCTACTTTTTTGCCAATCATTTTTTAGATCTGGATTGTCTTAAAGGAGCATTAAAGAGACAGTAAAGGGATAGGAAAGTCAAAATTAAAGGGATACTGAACCCAAATTTTTTTTCTTTCATGATTCAGATAGAGCATGCAATTTTAAGCAACTTATATAATTTACTTCTAGTATCAATTTTTCTTCGTTTTCTTGATATCTTTATTTGAAATAGAAGGCATCTGAGCTAAGGAGCCAGCAAATTTGTGGTTCAGAACCATGGACAACATTTGTTTATTGGTGTTGTCCAATCAGCAAGGACAACCCAGGTTGTTCACCAAAAATGGGCCGGCATCTAAACTTAAATTCTTGCTTTTCAAATAAACATACCAAGAGAAAGAAGAAAATTTGATAATAGGAGTAAATTAGAAAGTTGCTTAAAATTGCATGCTCTATCTGAATCACAAAAGAAAAAATTTGGGTTCAGTGTCCCTTTAAACTTGCAGGATTCAGATAGATCATGTAATTTTAAATTACTTTTAATTTAACTTCTATTCTCAGATGTGTTTTGTTCTTTTGGTATCCCTTGTTGAAAAATAATACGCACATATCCAACACAGTTGTGAAAAATACAAATGGTATGTTCAAGATTGGGGGCTAAGGTAAAGCTTTTCAGGGAAATCATTGTGCGTTCCTACCTCTTTGTGTCCATTCACTCACAAGTCGCCCAGTATTTTTGTGGAGGGCAGCTAGCAACGCTATCCACCAGTAAAGCAGAGGCAGTTGTCTTTTTGAGACAGTAAGGATTAAATAGCTCTTTCGTGACATTTTTTTCAGGCAGAAACTTTTTTTGTGTGTAAATGCTACTTTTTCATATAAACGATACTGCATTTTTGAGTATGATGTCCATTTAAGATCCTGAAAATTTGAATTTTATTTTTTAAATTATCTTTAATATTAAAGTAGCAGATTGTATTTGTGTATACAAAAGCTTGCATAGAGAATAATGCAGCATGAACATACAATTTATTCCTTACTTAGAATATAGCTAACAAACTCCATTATCTCCACTGTTTAACATACACAGTAAGCAATAAATAATGCAGTGAACAGACCATTATTCTAACCCTGTGACAGCAAATGATAGAGGCAATCTACAGGTCTCTCATGACCACACAAAATGGTCTTTCAACGTGATTTCTAAACATTACAAGAAAAATACAAGAGGATACTGAAAGCAAACTGCAAATATTCCCTGTAAAATTAGTATATGTACCTGACTACAGTATTTAATTGCATCTTTACAAAAAGGGAAAAAAATATTACAGTATTCACTTTCCGATTTTTATATAAAAGGTATAGTTGTGTAGTAAAACAACTTTGCAGTATACTTTCATCATTTATTTTGTCCCCTTTTCATGTAAACCTAAACACTGTAGAATTTCTCATTCTCAGTGCTGGAAATGCAGCCTGTATACTTCTCAAGACTATCGCTGTTATATATATTTCACCTATTGGGCGAGATTACATATGCGGCACAGGCTTTAGCGCAACTGCTAAAACCTCCATCGCCCGTAAGTTCACCTCGCACATCGGGTGATTCATATACATTCGGCGCCGTCAGATCATAAACGGCCTAAGTCGGATAAACTGGCGATGTTAAGAAATGTGCGCAAATACACATTTCTGGAGTCGCCAGTGATTTACAACAGTTTAAGATCTGCCGGTGCATAAGTAAAAAAACAAAAAACTGTTACATCGCCCGTAAAAGTCTAACCCGCTTCCCAAAAATAAACCAGACACATCAAAACCCCTATATCCGCCATCCCCCCACATCGCCATAAACCTAAGTAAACTATTAACCCCTAATCTGCCATCCCCCCACAACGCAATAAACCTAATAAATGTATTAACCCCTAAACAACCATCCTTCCACAATGCAATTTACCCAATTAAACAATTAACCCATAATCCGCCATCCCCCCACAACGCAATAAACCTAATAAATGTATTAACATTTAAACCGCCATCCTCCCACAATGCAAATAGCTAATCTAATCACTAAGGCCTCTAACCTAACCTTAACCTAAGTTAACCCCATTTACATAAAATAAAAAATACTAAGTTAAAATTAAAAATTCTAGCATTAAAAAAAAAACAACCTAAGATTAAGTCTAATATTACCAAAAATAAAAAAAGTCTAAAATTACAGAAAAAAATAAACAAAATTATCAAAATTTAAACCTAATCTAATACCTCTATAAAATCAGCTCTTTTACCACAAAAAATGACAAAGTACCCCCTTAACAATACAACCCCCGATCCACAAAACCCCCCAAAATAAAAAAAACTAACACTAAAAAACCTAAGCTACCCATTGCCCCTAAAGGGGCATTTGTATGGGCATTGCCTTAAAAGGACAATTCAGATCTTTTTGCTGCCCATTAAAAATAAAAAAGCCCTTATCTAAAACAAAAACTCACTGAAAAAAATAAAAAAAAATAACCCGAAATAGGTACCTGAAGTCTGGCGATGAAGGTCTTCTTCCAGGTGGAGACACCTTCATCCTGCGCAGTGACCTCTTCTATCTTCATCTGGAGCGAAGGCGTCGTGGAAGTGTCCGTGGAGCAGGAACAGTGGTCGCGGAGACATCCAGCGCGGCAAAGGACCCTCTTCATGTGATCGCCGCCACACACTGAAGCTTGAATGCAAGGTACCCGTTTTATATTTAGGGTACCTTGCATTCCTATTGGCTGATATTTTCAAATCAGCCAATAGGATAAAAGGTACTGAAATCCCATAGGCTGTTCAAATCAGCAAATAGGATTTTAATAGCTCTCATCCTATTGGCTGATTTTAATTTTTCAGCTAATAAGAATGCAAGGTCCCCCAAATATATAACGGGTACCTTGCATTCAATCTTCAGGGTGCGACGACGATCGCATGAAGAGGATCCTCCGTGCTGGGTGTCTCCACGGCCTCGGGCCTTCTCCTTGGCCGCTTTTGTTCCGGATGAAGATAGAAGAGGTCCCCACGCTGGATGAAGATGTCACCGCCTGGAATGGTGAGTACCTATTTTGAGGTTAGACTTAAGTTTTCATCGCTGGTACCAATTTCGGGGTTAGTTTATTTATTTTATTTTTTGGGTGTTTTTTTTTTTTAGATCAGGGCTTTTTTATTTTAATGGGCTGCAAAAGAGCCGATTGCCCTTTTAAGGGCAATACATGGAGAGGGTTACTGTTAGGGGTTCATTTGTATTTTTTGGTAAAAAGAGCTGATCGCTTTAGGGCAATGCTGTATAAAAGGCCCTTTTAAGGGCTTTTGGTGGTTTAGTGTAAGATTAGGGGTGTTTTTATTTTGGGTGGACTTTTTATTTTTATAGAGGTATTAGATTAGGTTTCATTTTTATTATTTTGGATAATTTTGTTTATTTTTTTCTGTAATTTTCGATTTTTTTATTTTAATTGAATCTTAGTTTTTTTATGTAATGTTAGGATTTTTAATTATTATTTTAACTTAGTATTTTTTTTTAATGTAATTGGGGTTAACTTAGGGGGCTTAGTGAATAGATTAGTTATTTGTGTTGTGGGGGATGGCAGATTAGGGGTTAATCACTTTTATTATTAGTTGTGATGTGATTAGAGGTTAATAACTTTATTAGGTACTTTGCAATGTGGGGGTTGGCGGATTAGGGGTTAATAGATTTTATTAGTTATTGCGGTGGGGGGATGGCGGTTGATAGGTAGATATTGCGCATGCGTTATGTGTTTGTTAATACTTTCAGGGAGTTACGGTGCTCACATATTCAGCACAAGGCTTGCTGCGCCTGACTATGCGTGGCGAGGTAAAAATGTAGTAAAACGTAAGTCTTTGTTCTGAATTTGTGATAGCGATTTGCAAAGCCGGTTCTATGTTAGTTTATGGAAGTAAAAACTGTGGCGCCATATATGTGATTGCTCACTTCAACTAAAAACTGGTTTCGCCGGCTTTTGCGGGCAACTCCGCATATGTAATCTCTCCCATTGTCTTTAGCAGGTAACAACTGCAAATGATGCACTTTATGCTGATATAATGATAGTTTGTTTTAAAAATCTTTAAACGTGGCTGAGATATTCTTCTATAGCAAGATAACAATAATATCTTGTAAATACAAGGTGTTTAGTGTTACAAAAATGTAGCTATAGATTGTAATATGGACAGGAGTATCTGGTATCAAGGGCAAGATTTATCAATTTGCGTTCGGACAGGATTTGCATGTAGTGAACCTGTCTGCATCTTATCGCAAATTGTGGGGCAAAGGTGTTCCGCATATCTATCATTGCATGAGTGAGGGAACACTCATATAATGCCGGCCCCTACCCTCATGCAACCAATTGCGTGAGAGTAGGGCTTGTCAATCACCCTAGTCGAATGAATCCGGGGTGATTTTAATCTGCTAACTCCAGTTTGGTGGAGAGGGTTTATGAAGCAGCGGTTTAAACCACTACATTATAAATATTATATCAGGTGTAGGCTCAAATGAGCAAGCCTGGAACCGATCAGAGCATTCACCCTGTCATAAATCTTCCCCTAAGTTAAGAATTGATATCCTATATGTGAAGTAGTCATAAGTTCCCACAGCTGTGGTACTAGTGATATTATAGATTGAAGGTGGCAGCCAGGTTGGCACCAAACTATGAAAACAACACACAGTAAAACAAGTTAAGTCCATACATATGTAATGTACTCTCATGAGGTACAAGCAGGTAATGAACCTCTTTCTGCTGACCTAGATATGAGGATTATTAGTGCTGAATTTGTATTTTAAAAGAGATAATGCTAGCTTGTGTGAGGATCAGTAGATACGGAACCAGTCAGTAGCAGCAACATAATACAGAAAATCAGGAACGTAAGAATTTGTATTGTTTTTGAGACATGCTTATCTTTACATAAAAGAATAAAGATAAAGGACCAGATTACAAGTGGTGTGCAAACGTTTGCACACAAGGGATATTTGGTTTTTCGATTGTGCACAGGTTAAATTGTGCTGGTATTGCGTGAGCCCAATCGCAATTTATGGTAAAATGATTACCGCAATCTCAGAGCTGTGGTAACTTTTTCGCGAAAATAAAAAAGTTGCACAAAACGCATCAAACATACATCACAAAGAACACTTACACTCATAATAACACCGTATAATAAAAAATAATTAAAAAAAAATACTGCACAAAACAGTTATAAGGGCTCAAAGATATGAGATCTCAGGTGTTCGAGAAAAGAAAAGGCAGGCAAAGGACTTTAACATAGAGATACAAACGTATACACCTATAAAGATGCATATGTATGTATATATATATATATGTGTGTGTGTATGTATGTGTACATATGTATTTATGATGTTTATATGTGTTTATATCTATTTACTGGCATATATACACATATAAACACATAAATACAAAAGTAATATATATATATATATATATATATAAGTGCATTAGAGCACTTTGCAATTAAGTAGATGAAAACATGTAAAAGCATATTTATGCAGTATTCATATTTAATAAAGTGTTATACTGTGTATTTACTGTAAATATTTCACATTGCAATATCCATCACATAGCAGAATATGTTCTATGTATTTATAAATAGATATTCAAATATACTATATATCTATACCTATATATAATCATCTATATATATATACTATATATATAGATATATATATAGATATATATATATATATATATTGTACCAAAATACCATTATATATATATATATATATATATATATATATATATATATATATATATATATAGGGAGTGCAGAATTATTAGGCAAGTTGTATTTTTGAGGATTAATTTTATTATTGAACAACAACCATGTTCACAATGAACCCAAAAACTCATTAATATCAAAGCTGAATAGTTTTGGAAGTAGTTTTTAGTTTGTTTTTAGTTATAGCTATTTTAGGGGGATATCTGTGTGTGCAGGTGACTATTACTGTGCATAATTATTAGGCAACTTAACAAAAAACAAATATATACCCATTTCAATTATTTATTTTTACCAGTGAAACCAATATAACATCTCAACATTCACAAATATACATTTCTGACATTCAAAAACAAAACAAAAACAAATCAGTGACCAATATAGCCACCTTTCTTTGCAAGGACACTCAAAAGCCTGCCATCCATGGATTCTGTCAGTGTTTTGATCTGTTCACCATCAACATTGCGTGCAGCAGCAACCACAGCCTCCCAGACACTGTTCAGAGAGGTGTACTGTTTTCCCTCCTTGTAAATCTCACATTTGATGATGGACCACAGGTTCTCAATGGGGTTCAGATCAGGTGAACAAGGAGGCCATGTCATTAGATTTTCTTCTTTTATACCCTTTCTTGCCAGCCACGCTGTGGAGTACTTGGACGCGTGTGATGGAGCATTGTCCTGCATGAAAATCATGTTTTTCTTGAAGGATGCAGACTTCTTCCTGTACCACTGCTTGAAGAAGGTGTCTTTCAGAAACTGGCAGTAGGACTGGGAGTTGAGCTTGACTCCATCCTCAACCCGAAAAGGCCCCACAAGCTCATCTTTGATGATACCAGCCCAAACCAGTACTCCACCTCCACCTTACTGGCGTCTGAGTCGGACTGGAGCTCTCTGCCCTTTACCAATCCAGCCACGGGCCCATCCATCTGGCAAATCAAGACTCACTCTCATTTCATCAGTCCATAAAACCTTAGAAAAATCAGTCTTGAGATATTTCTTGGCCCAGTCTTGACGTTTCAGCTTGTGTGTCTTGTTCAGTGGTGGTCGTCTTTCAGCCTTTCTTACCTTGGCCATGTCTCTGAGTATTGCACACCTTGTGCTTTTGAGCACTCCAGTGACGTTGCAGCTCTGAAATATGGCCAAACTGGTGGCAAGTGGCATCTTGGCAGCTGCATGCTTGACTTTTCTCAGTTCATGGGCAGTTATTTTGCGCCTTGGTTTTTCCACCCGCTTCTTGCGACCCTGTTGACTATTTTGAATGAAAAGCTTGATTGTTCGATGATCACGCTTCAGGAGCTTTGCAATTTTAAGAGTGCTGCATCCCTCTGCAAGATATCTCACTATTTTTGACTTTTCTGAGCCTGTCAAGTCCTTCTTTTGACCCATTTTGCCAAAGGAAAGGAAGTTGCCTAATAATTATGCACACCTGATATAGGGTGTTGATGTCATTAGACCACACCCCTTCTCATTACAGAGATGCACATCACCTAATATGCTTAATTGGTAGTAGGCTTTCGAGCCTATACAGCTTGGAGTAAGACAACATGCATAAAGAGGATGATGTGGTCAAAATACTCATTTGCCTAATAATTCTGCACTCCCTGTATATGTGTATTTATGAATAAATAGAACATATTCTGCTATGTGCAGAACATTGGAATGTGAAATATTTATATTTTCATGTCGAATTAGATTATATGAGAATATGAGTTCAGGTTAGCGCGGGAGTCGGGTTTTTTTCCCCACTTTTTTTCTCCATTGACTTCTATGGGGGAATAGGCGATCTTTTGCGTGACAGTCTAATTGTGCTAGAAGTAAGCTGTTTGCGGGAGTTGGGTTAGCGTGAGGGCAATAACTTTTAACTTTCAACTCGTAATACCAGGACATCCCGACACAAGCAAAAAGTTTACTTCTAGCGCACACACACACACACATATTGGAGCACTTTCTAGTTAAACATCTTGCCATATACCAAATCCCTTTTAACCCCTTTAAAAACTTATTATTAATATTCAAATGATACATTTTTATTAAAAAGTGTATACTATACTTTATTTTAATGTTTTGTGAAACTTTTTTTTTTAATCCTTACACTTTACTTCAGGACTAAATATTCTAGCGCAGTTTTGGCTTTCGCTCAAGCGCAAACTATAACTTTAAACTTGTAATACCAGTGTGATATCCATTAAAAGTATAGTTTTGGCTATAGTCATGTTGGCCAAGCTAACCCATCTCTGATAAATGGGATTTACCATGGACTTGTAATCAGGGGTCAAGTCCTACAAAAAAAAGTGTGGGAACTCACCAAGACTTCCACCCTCGCTTACCATTAATATTGTTTCATTTTATATATATATATATATATATATATATATATATATAGTACTTATATGTTTATTATCTATAGACTTTGGTTAATTAAAGCATATTAAATCCAATGAAGTGTTGAATCATTGCCTTTGGGCATGAGAATCCTCCTCTGTCACAGAGTCTCACCCACTTAAGGTGCAATTGTTCTATTTCTGCTGAGGGGAGCTAAATAACCCCAAACAAGCCACACAGAAATGTAAGCACAATGTGTAATACAAGATAATAAAGATAATATACATAACAGGGGTGATAACATAGCAGGATCACTAACAGTCTTAGATTTAGTGTATTGTAGGAAGTGTTACTGCCCATTACTAGAGGAACTCACTATCCCTCTAACCAGACTGTGGTCCAGCTCCTCCCACCAGCAGCAGCAGTGTTTACTGAAGTGTTTCTGTTCTCTGTCCAGAGGGAACTTAGTTCCTCCTGCAAAAATAGTGTAGGAACTCCGTTCACATACGTTTCCGCCCGACTTGACCCCTGTTTGTAATATCAAGTTGAGCAATATCATTAGTGCAACACTTGTAATCTAGCAATACGTTTTTAACTCATCCTCCCATTTTTAATTTACTTTAATAAAAGTTATATTTTATTTCTTGATAACCCCAACGTGGTTAATTTGACATATAGTGCTATAAAGTATACCCTGGTTTGAAATAATACTAATAATGTTTAATGCTGGCCATTAGGCTTTAAACGTTATGTTAATGTGGCCTACCAAAATAATTTCTATATAATATTGTTTGCATTTCATCTACCTACATAGGAATATATTCCAATGCAGCCACATTCCTAATTTATGAGAAATGAGAAAATAGCGTAATCTTGTTTGATGATAAATTATGACACAAGAAGAGAACAGTTTTTAAAATGCACTAAGATTAGTGGTGCAAAGAAGGCAAGCAGCGTTCCCAGTCCCCAGCTAAACACCGGTGTGCAGCTGTGGTTCCTCGGATACGTCTCACACTTACTCCGTTATCATCTTCCAGTTGCCGGAATCCTCTAATCCGGGTTCCACTATTTGAGCAGTTAAATGGGCTTCACATTGAAACCTTGAGTTTACACTTATCTTCTTGTGTCACCTTATATCTTATCAAACAAGATTATACTATGTGGCGCCCCAACTCATATCTTACAGACCGTTATGTGACCTGCACCATACAAGCGGAGCAGCCTGAGCGGATTGTAGATTTTAAATCCTACTCAAAGAACTTTTATTATTTTATGTCATCAGGCTCTTCAAGTCAGTTCACTTATAGTAATCTTCCTGGATCTGAATGGCACTCCTGGAAATTTTTTTTTTTTTTTTGCAAATAAATTTTTATTGAAGTTGAAACAAAGATTAACAAACAGTATTCACCTTCAAGATAATATTACATCCAATAAAGTATTACAATGCCTAAAAGCAAATATTAATAACAACACAGAGTGCACCTGTAATAAGAGAAATACATATCAAAGATTAACATGGTGCTAGGCAAAAGCTTTGGTGAAAGGAATTAGAACTTCATTTTATATTATAGTACTAGCAAATGATCTCCACTACCTGATAGGAAACACTTATTGACATATCTGAATCAAGGTATCTGCCTGTGGAGGGTTAGCATATGAGGCGGCCACTCTTGGGCCGAAAAATATAAGGGGGGGTCGGGACTATCAGCGGGCGAAAGCCGCTTAAATATGTAGAAGGGGGAGGTGGTGGAGGGCGGAGCCAGTTAGTATGTCAAATTTATAAACAGGGGTTACTCAGGGTATGGGAATTTATATGGATAGTTGAGGGGCTTTCAATAAGATAGATAAGGGAAGTTCTTAAGAAAGTTATATGGAGAGGGAAGATATTAGTATGTATGAATTATTCGGGGTCACTGGGTGAGCTCCTCTCCTGGGGAAATGTCAGCTATAGACGGTGCAGGAAAAAGGAAAAGGGATATGACCCGCAGGCAGCCAGTACCGGCGGGAACCCAACAGTAACAAGGTGTGAATTATTAACACGTCACACTGCCTAGGCCGCTGGCAGTGCGGAAAAATGCCAAAATATACTGGGGTCTCAGAAATTCTAATGTAATGTAACATAACACTTTCCACTATAATCCCCTGTAACATAAGGATGCAACCATGTACAATCATTGATCCCAAACAAATTAGTAGCCCCAAAGATTGCAACAGCTAGGAATAAGGATATTCAGTAATACTATATAAAATCCTACAGTGGCAGTGTGTATAGTATTAAGCTATATAAAGGAAACTTAACATAGAGTTACAGGTTTCTCGTTGTATATGGAAGTTAGCTATCAACTCAGAGAAGATTTGCTAAATAAGATAAACATCTAGGGTTAGCGTCAAACTAACAGGGCCTTGTTTAACAATAGAGCTGAGGGTGGAAATCTATATGACTATAGAGTTATTAGAAAATGTAACATATAACAGAATACCTGGTAGCAAATAATTAAACAGTGCTAGAACTTCTACAAAAGTCAGAGACAATTGGGTTATAAAATGAATAAAGTCAGAGGTTGACAATAGAAAATATATCTAAGTGACCCATAATAAGCTGTATGACCATATATCCAATTTTTAAACTAATCGTTAGGAGAAACTTATTAATTGCAGTAGTCCAGGATTCTTAGATCAAGAGTAACCTAAACTTATTTAGATACATTCTTATTGGTACAAATTATTGCAGGCTACGCCAAAATATGAGATATCAATTATGTTTCGTTTCTGGGGGCGTTGCGGTGAAAAGGTAAAGGTTATGCTCATACGAAGCTAAACAAGAAGGTATCAGTATTTAAAATAAAAATTCAATAACATAGAAAATAAGAAATTAAAGGAGCTTCACATAGTGCAATGTAAACATTTCGCTAGAGCAGAGAAATTAACAATAACTATGATCCATACTATGCAAACTGTAAATAGCTCACAACAAGTCTACAATAGGGCATTCCAATATATACACATATGTTAAGTTAGGTTAATGTTATTAGATTAGTAAAAGCTAATAGGTAGAACAAGAGACAACTGACTATAGAGTGCTGGTAGTAGATAAAGTAGACATAATGCTATTTTGAGCTTTAACTGTTAGGAAAACAAATTGCGATCATATAGCTGATAAAGGATAATAATATCTGCATCCAACCAGACATAACATAAGAGAGCAAGGATCAGTAATGTTCATTTCTCAATATATGAAAATATTTGAGTAAAGTTTATAAGTTAACGGTGACTAGCTAAAAATATAAGTATTGTGAACACTTCAAACAAGGGGTAGCATGAGAACAAAGTTAAATTAAGATCATGTGCACATAATTAAACACCACATCAGACATGTTAATCATATCGTCATTAGGGATAATCAGTGGAGCTGAGAAATAGCTGAAAATTCTTCAAAAGCCATGTAAAGTTTTCCAACTATCTTATCAAAAAGGGACAGTAGAGGTGCTGTATCCTCTCTTCATCCGATGCCACGTATTTCAAAGGAGCTGCACATACCTGCCTGCTTATAGAATCCAAACTGCTTTGACAGGCTAATGCCAGAAACCATTAATTGTTTGGTATCAGAAAGCCCGCTGGAGCGGTATTCTCTCTCTGACTCCCAAGCTGCTCTTATGACCTCACTGGTGAGTTTGCGATGTCTATGATAAACAGAACCATGATCTGTGGAAGCTCCCAAGTGTCGGTCCGACCCCAGGAAATCAGTAGCGCTGTAGTCTCCTAACTCAACACCCCCAACATTCCTGGCTGCTCGATCACCAATGCAAGCATTCTCCCGGTCAGCTTCAGGTATATTTACCATGCCTAGATCTGAAGCGGAGGGTGTAGGAGTCAGTGATGTGTGTCTCCCGGTATGCGCGGGCTTATCTTCTCTCATAGATGGGCTCAAACTTGTTTGCGCTTCCCCTAGCAGCTCCTCAGCTGCAGCATGCTTCTGCAGTGTAAAGATGGCCGCCTCCACGTGTGCGCCCTGAACTATACGCCTGAGATCTTCGAAACCTGCAGACATCTTTTGATCCAATTCTGATAACAGGTTGAGAATAACGAAACTTGCTTCCTCCATGGTTAGATATGTAGGACGTGTCAGAGGTGTACAAGTTATTGCTGTAACTTATTTGCTGGTCCAGTATTATTTAGCTGAACTCTGTGGCCCCCAATGCTCCGGGTCTGGATCCTTCTGCGTTGTTAATCAAGCACAAAATCTGGCCATAGCTATCGAAACCATCGCCTACAGATAGTTAGAGGCTTAACTGTCCATAAAACGTTCTTAAATAAGAGTAAGAAAGTATTTTTATGTTAATATTTATACACGGTGTAGCAGAGCTAAGAAAAAACACATCTATCCCCGCTGCTGGCTGACTCCGCCCCCCGTGGAAATTTTTTTATTGAATTAAAGGGACATGAAACCCCAAATTTTATTTAATGATTTATATAGAACATACAATTTAAAACAACTTTCTAGTTTACTTCTATTATCAAATTTATTTCTCTTGGCATCATTTGTTGAAGGAGCAGCAATGCACTACTGGTTTCTAACTGAACACATGTTAGCCAATGTCAATCGGTATAAATATGCAGCCACCAATCAGCAGCTAGAACCTAGGTTATTTGATGCTCCTGAGCTTACCTAGATAAACCTTTAACAAAGGATAACAAGAGAAGGAAGCAAATTAAATAATAGAAGTAAATTGGAAAATTGTTTAAAAGTGTATGCTCTGTCTAAATCATGAATGTCTAATTATGACTTTACTGTCCCTTTAATAGATTGTTGAAATGATTCCTGATTGGTTAAGAAATTAACCAGCCATTAATTGTTGGTTATATAAAAAAAATATATATCTGATACATTCAGCAACACTGGATACAATGACCTGGTTTGCAATAGCTTTGCGCTCTTCTATTTTGCAATTTTCCCAGTAGGCAGTTTTTGATCACTTGATAGTTTTTACTTTTTCTATAGATAAATAAAATAAATTATTTTATAGTTACAATATTGCCTGGTTGTTTTTGTTGCACAAACCTTTGATTTATTGCTTATTGTGTACTAAGGGATATTTGTGCTTATGGAGTTTCATGAAATATTAAGTATGGACGTTTAATAATTGATAGGGAGACACCTGTGCTCTCAATAGCTTGTGTTTCTAAAGGTAATGAGTTATTAAAATGAAGTCAGCTTGTTTTTGTCTAACTTTAGAAGGAGGGACAGATACATTTTTCAGTATCTAAGATTTAAAGGGACACTGAACCCAATTTTTTTCTTTTTTTGATTCAGATAGAGCATGCAATTTTAAGCAACTTTCTAATTTACTCCTGTTATCACATTTTCTTCATTCTCTTGGTATCTTTATTTGAAATGCAAGAATGTAAGTTTAGATGCCGGCCCATTTTTGGTGAACAACCTGGGTTGTCCTTGCTGATTGGTGGATAAATTCATCCACCAATAAAAAAGTGCTGTCCATAGTGCTGAACCAAAAAAAAAACAAAAAAACAAAAAAAAAAAAAACTTAGATGCCTTCTTTTTCAAATAAAGATATCAAGAGAACGAAGAAAATTTGATAATAGGAGTAAATTAGAAAGTTGCTTAAAATTGCATGCTCTATCTGAATCATGAAAGAAAAAAATGTGGGTTCAGTGTCCCTTTAACCCAAAAATTTAGCAACCAGACAAATTTCAGTTTTCATGGTGGATAACAACTAGAATTTAACATTTCACCTGGAAGTGGGAGGTGGGGTAAGGGGAATCTCGCAGTGTGAACTGGGTGAGGTTTGGGTAATTCCAGGTAGGGAAAAGAGGGTCAATTCTATTTCAAAATCTCTTTTGTAAGAGGGCATTTCTACTCATCTGGTATCTCATACAAATCTCAAAATGTTTAATTTTTAAGAAAAGGGCACCTAACAGAATTTCCAGGTACACCCACAGTCCTCTATGTACCATTTACAAAGTTAAAGGGACAGACAACCCCAACATTTTCTTTCATGATTCGAAAAAAACATACAATTACAAACAATTTACCAATTTACTTCTACTATCAATTTGCTACATTCTCTTGTTATCCTTTGCTAATGGAACATTGGCAGCTAGCTGAACATAACTAGTTAGCCATTGACAAGAGACAAATGTGTGCAGGCACCAATCAGTAGCTAGCTCCCACAAGTGTATGATATGTTTGTATTTTTTTTCAACAAGGGATACCAAGAGAACAAAGCACATTTGAAAATAGATGTGAATTTACAAGTGTCTTAAAATGACATACTCGATCTGAATTATACAAGTTTAATTTCCACTTTACTGTCCCTTTAATTGTCTGGTCACAATAGAAAGAGAAAGTGACTTAACCACTTGGTTACCAGTATCACAAATATAAAATATATTGATTTAATCAATTATTTGCCAGAAATTAGCAACAACAAAAAACTGAAACACATGGTTGCCAGTAGCACAAAATTGTATATAAAATCACTGGCACTGCCATTGAAGCAATTGCATACAAAGATACATTTAACTGTTGATTGTCAGAAACACTCAGCAGTAATTTAACTCCCTTGATTGCTAGGAACAAACTAGAAGTAGTGATTCAACCTCTTGACTGCCCATAAATCGCTAGCAGCAATGATTTATTTATTTGATTGCCAGAAACACGGGAGAACAAGGGTTAAAGAGATACTGAACCCAAATTTTTTTCTTTTGTGATTCAGATAGAGCATGCAATTTTAAGCAACTTTCTAATTTACTCCTATTATTAATTTTTCTTTGATCTCTTGCTATCTTTATTTGAAAAAGAAGGCATCTAAGCTAAGGAGCCAGTAAATTTAAGGTTCAGACCCATGGACAGCACTTGTTTATTGGTGGGTGAATTTATCCACCAATCAGCAAGGACAACCCAGATTGTTCACCAAAAATGGGCCGGCATCTAAACTTACATTCTTGATTTTCAAATAAACATACCAAGAGAATGAAGAAAAAATGATAATAGGAGTAAATTAGAAAGTTGCTTAAAATTGCATGCTCTATCTGAATCATGAAAGAAAAAATTTGGGTTCAGAGATACCAGGCAAAAATGACAAGTGGCTTCACCAGCACATGTGGTAAATAGCAGGGTAATTACCCTATAAAAAGCAAACCTTGCTGGACAGGGTATTTACTGAATCTCTGGTATTTGTCAAGCTGAGCTTTACAGAGAGAGTCACAAGTTTTTAGCATTTCAACGCAGGAAGCCACAGATCCTTCATTAATATGAAAATGATTTTGCAGTTTTCCAGCTAATGAGACATTATAATAAAAATAAGTATTTTGGTATGTAACTCCAGTATCATGTTATTAAGAAAATGTATTAATATACGTTTGTTTGTTTTTTTTTAAAAAAAAGTCTCCTTACCGAGGGTTGCTTTAGATTTTAAAATATGGGGTTTTTAAAGAACTTTTGTTGCAATTCAAGGTTGGAAGGTGTAGTGGTGGGGAATCACCATTTTCTACTGTCCGTTCCTAATTTCTTATTTAAATTCCCCTCTTGCTCCCATTTTATTTTTTGCTGTCCTGTTAGGTAAATGGATATGAGAAATGGCTGCCATGCACGTTTGGCTGTTGGACACATTTTAGAGCTGGGGATGCTACAACTAGGATTAGTTGCTCTTAAAGGGACAGTAAACACCAAAAATGTTCTTATTTAAAAAGATAGATAATGCCTTTATTAACCATTCCCCATTTTTGCACAGTTATAGTAAAGGGACAGTCTACACCAGATTTTTTATTGTTTTAAAAGATAGATAATCCCTTTATTACCCATTTCCAAGTTTTTCATAACTAACACAGTTATAATAATATACTTTTAACCTCTGTGATTATCTTGTATCTAAGCCTCTGCAAACTGCCCCTTTTTTCAGTTCTTTTGACAGACTTGCAGTCTAGCCAATCAGTGCCTGCTCCCAGATAACTTCTCGTGCACGAGCACAGTGTTATCTATATGAAATACGTGAACTAACACCCTCTAGTGGTAAAAAACTGTTAAAATGCAATCTGAAAGAGGTGGGCTTCAAGGTCTAAGAAATTAGCATATGAACCTCCTAGGTTAAGCTTTCAACTAAGAATACCAAGAGAACAAAGCAAAATTGGTGATAAAAGTAAATTGGATTTTTTTTTATAATTACATGCTCTATCTGATTCATGAAAGTTTATTTTGGCCTAGACTTTCCCTTTAATATACTTTTTACCTCTGTGATTACCTTGTATCTAAGCTTCTGCAGACAGCCTCCTTATCTAAGTGCTTTTGACAGACATGCAGTGTAGTTAATCAGTGAAGACTCCTAAATAACTTCATGGGAGTGAGCACAATGTTATCTATATGACACACATGAACTAACACTGTCTAACTGTGAAAAACTTTCAAAATGCTCTGAGCTAAGAGGCGGTTTTCAATGGTTTAGAAATCAGTTTGAGCCTAGCTAGGTTTAGCTTTTCAAAAATACCACCAAGGGAACAAAGCAAATTTAATGATAAAAGTAAATTGGAAAGTTGTTTAAAATTTCATGCCCTATCTGAATCATGAAAGTTTAGTTTTGACTTTACTGTTCCATTGACATTACACCAGCTGGTTGTTTGTTGACCTTGGAGGATATAAAGAGCTGATTGGTGGATACATGACATGGTCATAGAATGTAGATATGGGAGTTGGGGTATAGCACAGAGCTGATTGGTGGATACATGGCATGGTCATAGAATGTAGATATGGGAGTTGTGGTATAGCACAGAACTGATTGGTGGATACATGGCATGATCATAGAATGTAGATATGGGAGTTGTGGTATAGCACAGAACTGATTGGTGGATACATGGCATGGTCATAGAATGTAGATATGGGAGCTGTGGTATAGCACAGAACTGATTGGTGGATACATGGCATGGTCATAGAATGTAGATATGGGAGTTGGGGTATAGCACAGAGCTGATTGGTGGATACATGACATGGTCATAGAATGTAGATATGGGAGTTGTGGTATAGCACAGAGCTGATTGGTGGATACATGACATGGTCATAGAATGTAGATATGGGAGTTGTGGTATAGCACAGAACTGATTGGTGGATACATGGCATGGTCATAGAATGTAGATATGGGAGTTGGGGTATAGCACAGAGCTGATTGGTGGATACATGACATGGTCATAGAATGTAGATATGGGAGTTGTGGTATAGCACAGAGCTGAATGGTGGATACATGACATGGTCATAGAATGTAGATATAGGAGTTGGGGTATAGCACAGAGCTGATTGGTGGATACATGACATGGTCATAGAATGTAGATATGGGAGTTTTGGTATAGCACAGAACTGATTGGTGGATACATGGCATGGTCATAGAATGTAGATATGGGAGTTGTGGTATAGCACAGAACTGATTGGTGGATACATGGCATGGTCATAGAATGTAGATATGGGAGTTGTGGTATAGCACAGAGCTGATTGGTGGATACATGGCATAGTCATAGAATGTAGATATGGGAGTTGTGGTACAGCACATAACTGATTGGTGGATACATGGCATGGTCATAGAATGTAGATATGGGAGCTGTGGTATAGCACATAACTGATTGGTGGATACATGGCATAGTCATAGAATGTAGATGTGGGAGTTGTGGTACAGCACATAACTGATTGGTGGATACATGGCATAGTCATAGAATGTAGATATGGGAGTTGGGGTATAGCACATAAAAGAACTGATTGGTGAGTTCTGTGTAGTGCTGCCACCTCAGCCATGTTTTCCTGGACAGCTATGAGTTACACATGCTGCAGGGTGTGCAGGGAGGAACATGAATAGTGCTGTCCAGGGTCACTATTTTGCATGTTTCCCTCTGCACTCCCTGCAGCATGTGTAACTCATAAGTGTCCAGGAAAACATGGCCGAGGTGGCATTCCTTGTTATGTGACACAGTCACAGTAGATATGTGAGTTGGAGAGTGGGGCTTTGTTCCAGCATTAGGCAGATGTATCACAGCACATTGATTAGCATTTCTCTTTCTGATCCGTGTAGAAGAAGTAAGGTGAATATCTCCTGAAACTAACAGAAAGTGACAGAACCATGAGAGTTTCATTTTTAAATATACAGTTAAGAATGTAATATATTTTAATTTTATGGCATATTTTATACACAAGTGGACATTATACTTACTTATTCATATAATTTTACTGAGTATGTATGCATTTTATATTTTGAAATACTAGTTATAAAGGGCATTATTTGCCTTCACACCTATATGTAACTTCAACAAAAGATACCAAAAGAAAAAAGTAAATTTTATTATGAGTGAATTAAAAATTAATAACTGAACGCTCTTTCTAAACCATGAAAGTTTAAAGGGACATTGAACCCAAAATGTTTCTTTTGTGAGACAGACAACTTTCTTATTTACTTATTTGATCTAATTTGCTTCGTTCTCTTGGTATCCTTTGTTGAAAAGTATACCTAGGTAGGCTCAGGAGCTGGGCGCTAGCTGCTGATAGGTAGCTGCACAAATATGCCTCATCTGATTGGCTTAGTGATGTTTTAAGCTAGTTCCTATTAGTGCACTTTTGCTCCTTCAAGAAAGGATACCAAGTGAATGAAGTAAAATTGATAGTAGAAGTTAATTGGAAAGTTGTTTACAAATTTATGCTTTATCTAAACGATGAAATAAACATATTAGGTTTCATGTTTCTTTAAATTTGACTTTCATGTCCTTTACTACACATGAGATCATCTTCCATGCAAAAATAAAGAACTTGTAATGTTTACAATATTATTTTTTTACCATGTGTTTCCTTTACCATCATAATAAACCATTACTTTTTGTTAAATTGAATATGTTTTAAAACTTCATGTTTTTACTTAAAGGGACACTCAAGTCAAAATTAAACTTTTATCATTCAGATAGAGCACACAATTTTAAACCACTTTCCAATTTACTTCCATTAACAAAATGTGCACAGTCTTTTTATATTTACACTTTTTGAGTCACCAGCACCTACTGAGCATGTGCAAGAATTCACAGAATATATGTATATGCATTTGTGATTGGCTGATGGCTGTCACATGATACAGGAGGAGTGGAAATAGACATAACTTTGACATTTGTCAGAAATAATCTACTACTCATTTGAAGTTCAGACTAAGGGGCCGAATTATCAAGCTCCGGATGGAGCTTAAAGGGACATGAAACCCAATTTTTTTTCTTTCATGATTTAGAAAGAGCATACAATTATAATCAACTTTCTAATTTACTTCTATTATCTAATTTGCTTCATTCTCTTGATATTCTTTGCTGAAAAGCATATCTAGATATGCTTAGTAGCTGTTGATTGGAAGCTGCACATAGATGCCTCCTGTGATTGGTTCACCGTGTGCATTGCTATTTCTTCATTAAAGTATATCTAAAGAATGAAGCAAATTAGGTAATATAGTAAATTGGAATGTTGTTTAAAATTGTATTCTCTACATTAATCATAAAAGAAAATGTTTGGGTATAGTGTCCCTTTAATGTCCCTTGTTTCGGCTCGTCTGAAACAGAAGTTATGAAGCAGCGGTCTGCGAACAGAAATCAATCCGATCGAATCTGATCGGGTTGATTGACACCCCCTGCTTGCGGCGGATTGGCCATGAATCTGCAGGGGGCGGTATTGTACAAGCAGTTCTGGTGAACTGCTTGTGCAATGATAAATTTATCGATGTGCAGCGGACATGATACGCTACATCGTATCATGTCCGCTTGCACTTTGATAAATATGCCCCTAAGTGCTATTGCAATGTCTTGTTATCATGTAATTGTTTATTATGCAAATCTACTGTATTTAGTGGTTCTTTAAATACGCTTTGGGCGAGTCCTTAAGTTTGCATATAGAAACAAATGCATTTCTAATCATTCATTCCTCCAGCAATCAAGGTGGTTCTCTGTTCTTCCCTATCTTAAAATGTGTCTGAGTTCTTCTGAGTTCACAAAAGACAGGATTGCTGTCTGAACCCAGCTAAATTGGAAGCTATTGATTGGAGAACTTCTCACGGTACCTAATTTGCAGCAAACTGATGAAAAATCATCTTTTCTGACTTTGATCCCGGAGCCAAATATAAAACTCAATCTAAGCAGCAAGGAAAAGGATTTTAGAGACTAGAGAAAAGCGTTCCAGACAAGTGCAACAGACACAAAGGTCGTCTGTAAGGTTATTTAATTTCCAGTTTTCCAATTAAAAGGCATTTGTGAGATATACACAGAATCCCCTGAGGCTGAAGGAGAAAAGCTCTGTCCAATGCATGAAAATAGCCAGTGTCCCTTGTCCATCCGCACACACTGAAATCATGTAATGTCTGCGTTTGCGCATAGCACTCATTGCATATATCATTAAAGGGACATTAAAGTCAAAATTACGTTTTCATGGTTCAGAATTACTCAGATAATGAGTATAGATGGATAGATGGACTTGCACTAATAGAAGTGTTTCCTGGATTAGACTTGTACACATTCTGCACATATCCATGTATCAGGGCCGGATTGGCCTACCAGGATACCAGGACATATACCGGTGGGCTGCAGCAGCTGGGGCTGGAAAGCTACAATTTAAATGGGGTGTTAATGGATGCAATAGGGTTGTAGGGTGCCTATATAACATCAATCTGACATTTTTATTTAATACAAAGTAATATAATTTAATTCTGAAAAAATATTGGGGAAGGAGTAACCCTGTAATCCCCTTTGAGAAAAATGGGGCATGTGCAATCTACCGACTCAACAGAAAATAGGGCTGGTCTTCATATTTTTCCAGGGCTGCTTTTTATTGCCAGTCCGGCCCTGCCATGTATAGACTGGCTGCTTTCGGCACCTCCAACAGTTGGGCCTTGGTGCCTCCGCACCTGCTGCACCAATGGTAGTTCCACCCCTGATATGGTAAGTGGTTGCTATGCACATATACATAGTAGAGGAATAGTCCAGTCAAAATTAAACTTTCATGATTCAGATAGAGCATGCAATTTTAAGCAACTTTCTAATTTACGTCTATCAAATTTTCTTCATTCTCTTGGTATCTTTATTTGAAAAAGCAAGAATGTAAGCATAGGAGCTGGCCCATTTTTGGTTCAGCACCTGGGTAGCACTTTCTGATTGGTATCTAAATGTAGCCACCAATCAGCAAGTGCTACCCAGGTGCTGAACCAAAAATGAGCCGGCTCCTAAGCTTACATTCAAATAAAGATACAAAATGAACAAAGAAAAATTGATAATAGTAGTAAATTAGAAAGTTCCTTAAAATTGCATGCTCTATCTGAATCACAAAAGTTTAACTTTGACTAGACTATCCCTTTAATATTGGCTCATCAGATGTGCTCAGCTAGGTCCCAGTTTAACTCTGTGTTTACCCACATTGCAAGGGTTAAACAGATAGTTATAGGCATGCAATGTAATAATAAAATGCTCTAACACAGATCCTTTTGTTTGGAAATTTTACCTCCCTTTAATATCTGCACTCATACTTTTAAAGCATTAAAACTGTAATTTGTTAACAAAATCTATTTTATTTTTGTTCTCTTGGTATACATTGTTGAAAATCATACGTAGGTAGGTTCATGAGCAGCAATGCACTAGTGGGAGCTAGCTGCAGAAATATGCCTGTCCTAATTGGCTCACCCAATGTGTTCAGCTTTATCCCAGTAGTGCATTGCTGCTTCTTCAATAAAGCATACCAAGAGAATGAAACAAATTAGAAAAATATGTAAATGGAAAGTTATTTAAAAATGGTATGCTCCATCTAAATCATAAAACTTTTGAGTTTCATGTCCCTTTAAACTGAAACATCATCAAGTGTGTACTTCCTATTAACAAATTAGCAATCAATGACTGACAAGTACCTTTAATGCTCATTGGTTAACTGCTTCCTAATAGTATAATGCTCATAGGTTAATAACTGCTTCCTACTAGTCTAATGCTCATAGGTTAATAACTGCTTCCTACTAGTCTAATGCTCATTGGTTAATAACTGCTTCCTACTAGTCTAATGCTCATTGGTTAATAACTGTTTCCTACTAGTCTAATGCTCATAGGTTAATAACTGCTTCCTACTAGTCTAATGCTCATTGGTTAATAACTGCTTCCTACTAGTCTAATGCTCATTGTTTAATAACTGTTTCCTACTAGTCTAATGCTCATTGGTTAATAACTGCTTCCTACTAGTCTAATGCTCATTGGTTAATAACTGCTTCCTACTAGTCTAATGCTCATTGGTTAATAACTGCTTCCTACTAGTCTAATGTTCATAGGTTGATAAGTACTTCCTGCTAATGATCATTGGCTAATATTTTTTTCTTACTATCACTCATTGCTTGCTAGGTATTTCCTGCTAATGCTTATTGGTTGCTAGGTATTTCCTGCTAATGCTATTTGGCCTATAGGTACTTCTTACTAATGTTTCTTGTCATAAAGGTATTTCCTACTAATGCTCATTGGTTGAAATGTACTTCCTGCTAATGATCATTGGCTGATAGTTTTTTATTACTATCACTCATTGCTTGCTAGGTACTTCCTGTTAATAATTGGCTGATAGGTACTTCTTAATAATGTTTCTTGCCTGATATATTTCTGTTTAATGCTCATTGGCTGATGTTTATAGGCGTTTCCTGCTTATTCTTATTGGCTGATAGGTACTTCCTGCTAATATTTATTGCCTGATAGGCATTTCATACTAATTCTCATTTGCTGATAATAGCTACTTACTCATGCTTATTGGTTGATAGGTACTTACTGCAAATGTTCATAAAGCACTGTTGTGTGATTTCCCATTTAATTCACAGTCAGTAGAAATAATATGCCTACCCCCCAAGGCTTTCCACAAAACAAGGTGGTGAGAGGCACTGTGAGTGGTGGCCCACCTATGTTTTCTGGGTGACTCAATGACAGAGGGAGTAGCCAAAGGTTTGTCATGAGCAGGGACCAGAGTTGTGTCATATTTTGGGTGAAGATAGAGTGGTCCCTGAACAAGCAGTCAGACCATCCAACCAGTGACAATCCTGCAATATGCAAAATATTTGATAGCTGTGAATATATCCTCAGTTTTACAGGAATGTCTGAAAGTATTTTGTACATGAATATTCAACAAGATTAGTAGATTAGTCCTGCGTTATGTTTGTAAAGTAAAATTCCTTTAAAGGGATACTAACCCCTCATTTTTTCTTTCATGATTCAGATAGAGCATGCAATTTTAAGCAACTTTCTAATTTACTCCTATTATCAATTTTTCTTTGTTCTCATGTTATCTTGATTTGAAAAAGCATTAATAAAAGGTCAGGAGCCGGCCCATTTTTTAGTTCAGCACCTTGGTAGAGCTGCTGATTGGTTTGCTACATTTACCCACAAATCAGCAAGTGCTACCCATGTGCTGAACAAAAAATGGTCGGGCTCTAAAGCTTACAGTGTTGCTTTTTCAAATCAAGATAGCAAGAGAATAAAGAAAAATTGATAATAGGAGTAAATTAGAAAGGTGCTTAAAATCTCATGCTCTATCTGAATCACGAAATAAAAAAATTGGGTTTAGTATCCCTTTAAATGGGACATTGCAGTTGTTTTTGTTTTTTTGTTTTACTTAAAATGACATTTCAAAATGTATTAGTTTTTTTAACATATGCTTCTGAGAGGGCAATCGCTATTCTTCCTCAAGATTTTTGCTTCCAACTTGCAGTCGGTGGTACAAACATCAGGAAGGCGATAGACCTCAGTGCACTTGTTGCATGAGTGCCCTGCCACTCTCGAATACGCAGTACTTACCTTGAAGCCACTGATTACATTGCTGGGTTGGCCACAAGTTAAGTAACTAAGTGCCCGTGTGTGAGTTAGAGAGGGTGCGTATTTTTGGGAAAATTGCTTCAGATTGCCTGCTTTATCTAAATCATGAAAGTTTAATTTTGACTAGACTATCCCTTTAAAGCAATTCTGCTAGTGATATGCAGAGAAACTTTTTGCATTGCTTTTCTCTTTAAGTTCAGCATATGCACAATAAATCAAACTATCAAAATCCCCCCCCCCCAAAAAAAAAAAAGTTAATTTCAATATCAGTAAAAACACAGCATCCTTGTTTTAGACATTACATGTGTTTTGTTGTGTTCAGAATTAGTTTTCTATCCATAAGGGAACTACATTTTTATTTTTGCTAGTGGCAGCCAAGGGGGTTTATACTTATTAATAAACTTTCCCATCAAAACCTGAAGTGAAAAGTCAGAGAGCCTTAATAATGTGACAACAAAATCCTGAGCATCTCTGATTTGTCAGCTGTTATCAGACCTCAGTTGACAAGCAATGACAGATGATTTACTTTTCCTGTAGCATCCTTGATATAGCTTAAAACTCTCAAACACTTTCTGACCTTTAGATGAAAGAACTTAAACATTTGTGTCCCACTGCCCAGCGAGCCGTCAGATACCCTGATTTTTAATCTGTGAAACTGTGGAGCGTCTACACCCACCCATAAATGCCCCAGTCCGGAACCTAAACTCTCTCACAGGTGAGCCTTTTATTAGTGCAGGTTGCAGGTGTTACTACATATTTATCTATTTATCCTGAAATCATTATAAAGAGTTACCATTTGGGGGGCCCACAAATTTTTTTGCACCAGGGTCCTCTGTTGTGAATCAAAATCTCTCTGCTCTGGTGAGATTATCTAATATGTCCCTCAAAGGCTTTTAAAAAGGCAACTTTTTTCTTAAAGGGATAGTAAACACCAAATATGTTATTGTTTAAAAAGATAGATAATCCCTTTATTTACCATTCCCCAGTTTTGCATAACCAACACTGTTATAGAAATATACTTTTTACCTCTGTAATTACCTTGTATCTAAGCTCCTTATCTCAGATCTTTTGACAGACTTGCATTTCAGGCAATTAGTGCTAACTCAAAAGCAAAATGTTTATATGAAACACATGAACTAGCACTGTCTAGCTGAGAAAAACTGTCAAATGCATTCAGATAAGAGGCGGCCTTCAAGGGCTTAGAAATTAGCATATGAGCCTACCTAGGTTTAGCTTTCAACTAAGAATAACAGGAGAAGAAAGCAAATTTGTTGATAAAGTAAATTGGAAAGTTGTTTAAAATTGCATGCCCTATCTGAATCATGAAAGTTTACTTTGGACTTTAATATCCCTTTAAGAGTTGTTCCTCTCTCTATGTGGAGTTCTGAATGTGAAGGAGAGACACCTACATTGCAAAATAATGCTCAAAAAACCCATAATGCTTTGGCGTGATTTGTTTGGTTCACTCCAAAACAGAATTTTAGCAACTGTATTTTGAATTTGAAAACTTTAAAGGGACAGTAAAGTCAAAATTAAACGTTCATGATTCAGATAGAACATGCAATTTTAACCTCTTCATGATTGGATCAAAGTTCCGAAGTAACCATTTTCTGGCAACATGAAGTTGTCGATGCGGTCATGTGTCTTCAACGCTGGGATTGGATCATCCGGACTGCCTACTGTGCTAGAAACTTCCCCCTGTCTGATTATTCAATTCCTAGAAGCAGGAGGGAGTAAGACACTCCATGTCATACTAATGGCATTAAGGCCCAGTGCTTTTTAGGACGACATAGAACGTCCTAACAGCAGCTAGGGTTTAAACAACTTTCCAATGTATTTCCATTATCTGATTGGATCCTTTGTTTTAAAGCATACTTAGGTAGGCTCAGGAGTAGCGATGATCTACTGGGAGCTAGCTGCTGATTGCTGTTTGCACACATATGCCTCTTGCCATTAGCTCACCCAATGTGTTTAGTTAGCTCCCAGTAGTGCACTGCTGATCCTTCAACAAAGGATACCAAGAGAATGTACCAAATTTGATAATAAAAGTACACTGAAAAGTTGTTTTAAATTACATCAGGATCATGAAAGACAAATTTTGGGTTTCATGTCCCTTTAAACATTTTATCAGGATTAAAAAAAAATATAAAACGGCCATAATAGAATGGTACATGCAGAAAGCATAGTCATAAACTGTGTTCTATTTTCCAATTTCAAATCTTGGTATCTAGGACAATATTTAATCATTTGAAACTTACCAGGTTGAAACTGTTTAAGTGGATTATTAAATTCCATTATCTTGGTTTTGGCTTGAAGATGTGAGTCTTAGTAAGAAAATCGAACTGGTATTGCAAGTTATTAATTTATGATATCATTAGGCAGAAAACTCAAAAATCATGAGCTGGAAGTAGGGTAATTTCTAGTCCTTACAATCTAAAGGAATTGCAAAAATGTAATCACAAAACTAAATACAAAGGTTGCAAGGTTATTGGGGTTTTTCTCTGTAACTACTTATTCCCTTACCTCCTGCTCCTAGCATTACTCCCCTAAGGACGGGGAGATGAGAGTGATATGTGGGCAGTGACCCCTCATTGTTTTGTGAGCAAAGCCACAACATTATGGATAGGGAGGGGGTGTGCTCTGACTGCGGGAGGCCATGGGTTAGGCAGAGTTGGTGCCTTGTCAATGGGGCTGGGTCGTTCCCAGGAAAAAAGGAAGTTTGCCTAAGCAGGGGGTTGCAGGATATATACAGCATGTTTGGAGATATGTATTTCTACTAATATTTTTGTACAAATTCCCATTCTTTCTCCTATACCTCTATCCTTGCCATGCATTAGAGCACTGGATGCTATCTTTAAAATCCATGGGCAGATGACCTCTTTGAGGCTGCATAATGCTCCCTAACACCCTATATAACCACCACTGGTCGGAAGATGGTTCATGTTTATAAAACATTGAATACAACAGAGAGCAGTGCTCATGTATGGTTCTCAATCTCTGCAAAGTGAGGTACAGTGCGTTACATATATTTCAGAGGAGATGTCAAATGTACTGCAAGCAGAGATTTAGGGTCATTATTTCTGCAAACACGTTGCACCTCTGGTGTTATTTTGAGATTGAGTTCAGCATTAGATATATTATATTGTGACACAAGTTTGGTTCCGTTTGTGATGACTGTGTAAGACAAATCTAAGTTCCTAATAAGGTCTCTTGGGCAATATCTACACTGAATTCCTTTCTTAAATGGACATAAAAGCTAAAAATATATCCCACATATGAAAAAGTAACAGTTAAGCACATAAAAAACTAAATTTATCCTTACCTCATAAATTTCTTTCTCTTGTGGTGTATCCAGTCCACGGGTTCATCCATTACTTGTGGGATATTCTCTTTCCCAACAGGAAGCTGCAAGAGGACACCCACAGCAGAGCTGTCTATATAGCTCCTCCCCTAACTGCCACCCCCAGTCATTCGACCGAAAGACAAGAAAGAAAAAGGAGAAACTATAGGGTGCAGTGGTGACTGTAGGTTAAAAATAAAAAACACCTGCCTTAAAGTGACAGGGCGGGCCGTGGACTGGAAACACCACAAGAGAAAGAAATTTATCAGGTAAGCATAAATTTGGTTTTCTCTTCTAAGGTGTATCCAGTCCACGGGTTCATCCATTACTTGTGGGATACCAATACCAAAGCTTTAGGACACGGATGAAGGGAGGGACAAGGCAGGCACTTAACCGGAAGGCACCACTGCCTGCAAGACCTTTCTCCCAAAAATAGCCTCTGAGGAAGCAAAAGTATCAAATTTGTAGAATTTAGAAAAAGTATGAAGCGAAGACCAAGTCGCCGCCTTACAAATCTGTTCAACAGAGGCCTCATGTTTTAAAGCCCATGTGGAAGCTACCGCTCTAGTAGAATGAGCTGTAATTCTTTGAGGAGGCTGCTGGCCAGCAGTCTCATAAGCTAAACGGATTATGCTTCTCAGCCACAAAGAAAGAGAAGTTGCCGAAGCCTTTTGGCCTCTCCTCTTTCCAGAGTAGACGACAATCAATGCAGATGTTTGACGAAAATCCTTAGTAGCTTGCAAATAAAACTTTAAAGCATGAACCACGTCAAGATTGTGTAACAGACGTTCCTTCTTTGAAGAAGGATTAGGACACAGTGACGGAACAACAATTTCCTGATTGATATTCCTATTAGATACTAACTTAGGAAGAAACCCAGGTTTGGTACGCAAAACTACCTTATCTGCATGGAAGATCAGATAAGGGGAATCACACTGCAAGGCAGATAACTCTGAAACTCTTCGAGCTGAAGAGATAGCTACTAAAAACAGAACTTTCCAAGATAAAAGCTTGATATCTATGGAATGCAAGGGTTCGAACGGAACCCCTTGAAGAACTTTAAGAACTAAATTTAAACTCCATGGCGGAGCAACAGGTTTAAACACAGGCCTGATTCTAACTAAAGCCTGACAAAACGCCTGAACATCTGGAACATCAGCCAGGCGCTTGTGCAAAAGAATAGACAGAGCAGAAATCTGTCCCTTTAAGGAACTAGCCGATAATCCCTTTTCCAATCCTTCTTGGAGAAAAGATAGTATCCTAGGAATCCTGACCTTACTCCACGAGTAACGCTTGGATTCACACCAATGAAGATATTTACACCATATCTTATGATAGATTTTCCTGCTGACAGGCTTTCGAGCCTGAATCAAGGTATCAATGACCGACTCGGAGAAACCACGTTTTGATAAAATCAAGCGTTCAATCTCCAAGCAGTCAGAGGCAGAGAAATTAGATTTGGAGTAGAAGGTCCTGCCTCAGCGGCAGAGTCCATGGTGGAGAGGATGACATGTCCACCAGATCCGCATACCAAGTCCTGCGTGGCCACGCAGGCGCTATCAAAATCACTGAAGCTCTCTCCAGCTTGATCTTGGCAATCAGACGAGAGAGGAGAGGAAACGGTGGAAACACATAAGCCAGGTTGAAGGACCAGGGCACTGCTAGAGCATCTATCAGCGCTGCCTGGGGATCCCTTGACCTGGACCCGTAACAAGGAAGCTTGGCATTCTGACGAGACGCCAGTTCTGGTTTGCCCCAAAGTTGAATCAGCTGGGCAAATACCTCCGGATGGAGCTCCCACTCCCCCGGATGAAAAGTCTGCCGACTTAGAAAATCCACCTCCCAGTTCTCTACTCCTGGGATTTGGATAGCTGAGAGATGGCAAGAGTGAACCTCTGCCCATAGAATTATCTTGGAAACCTCCATCATTGCCAGGGGACTCCTTGTTCCCCCCTGATGGTTGATATAGGCTACAGTCGTGATATTGTCCGACTGAAATCTGATGAACTTGGCCGCAGCTAGTTGAGGCCAAGCCTGAAGAGCATTGAATATCGATCTTAGTTCCAGAATGTTTATCGGAAGGAGGGCTTCCTCCTGAGTCCATGAACCCTGAGCCTTCAGGGAGTTCCAGACTGCGCCCCAGCCCAGAAGGCTGGCATCTGTCGTCACTATAGTCCACTCTGGCCTGCGGAAACTCATTCCCCTGGACAGATGGACCCGAGATAACCACCAGAGAAGAGAATCCCTGGTCTCTTGATCCAGATTTAACAGAGGAGACAAATCTGTGTAGTCCCCATTCCACTGGTTGAGCATGCAAAATTGCAGTGGTCTGAGATGTAGGCGGGCAAACGGAACTATGTCCATTGCTGCTACCATTAGGCCGATCATTTCCATACACTGAGCCACTGATGGCCGAGAAGTGGAATGAAGAGCACGGCAAGAAGTTAGAAGTCTTGATATCCTGACTTCTGTCAGAAAAATTTTCATTTCTACTGAATCTATCAGAGTTCCTAGGAAGGAAACTATTGTGAGAGGAGAGAGAGAACTCTTTTCTATGTTCACTTTCCACCCGTGAGACCTCAGAAAGGCCAGAACAATGTCCGTATGGGACTTGGCGAATTCAAAAGTCGACGCCTGAATCAGAATGTTGTCTAGGTAAGGGGCTACCGCTATGCCCCACGGCCTTAGAGCCACCAGAAGGGACCCTAGAACCTTCGTAAAGATTCTTGGTGCCGTGGCTAACCCGAAGGGAAGAGCCACAAACTGGTAATGCCTGTCTAGGAAGGCGAACCTGAGGAACTGATGATGATCTCTGTGAATCGGAATGTGGAGATAAGCATCCTTTAAGTCCACAGTAGTCATATATTGACCCTCCTGGATCATAGGGAGGATGGTTCGGATTGTCTCCATCTTGAAGGATGGGACCCTGAGAAATTTGTTTAGGATCTTGAGATCCAAGATAGGTCTGAAAGTTCCCTCTTTTTTGGGAACTATAAACAGGTTTGAATAAAAACCCAGCCCCTGTTCCTCTCTTGGAACTAGGTGGATCACTCCCATAACCAGTAGGTTTTGAACGCAACTTAAGAATGCCTCTCTTTTTATCTGGTTTACAGATAGTTGTGAGAGATGAAATCTCCCCTTTGGAGATGAACCTTTGAATTCCAGAATATATCCCTGGGAAACAATCTCTAGCGCCCAGGGATCCTGGACGTCTCTTGCCCAAGCCTGGGCGAAGAGAGAAAGTCTGCCCCCTACTTGATCCGGTCCCGGATCGGGGGCTACTCCTTCATGCTGTCTTAGAGGCAGCCGCAGGTTTCTTGGCCTGCTTCCCCTTGTTCCAAGCCTGGTTAGGTCTCCAGACTGGTTTGGACTGGGCAAAATTTCCCTCTTGTTTTGCATTAGAGGAAACTGAGGCTGCGCCACTCTTGAAGTTTCGAAAGGAACGAAAATTATTCTGTTTGGTCCTCTTATTGGACCTATCCTGAGGAAGGGCGTGACCTTTTCCTCCAGTAATATCAGATATTATCTCCTTCAGACCGGGCCGAATAGGGTCTGTCCCTTGAAGGGGATGTTAAGAAGCTTAGACTTTGAAGTAACGTCTGCTGACCAGGACTTAAGCCATAGCGCCCTACGCGCCAGAATGGCAAAACCTGAATTCTTAGCTGTTAGTTTGGTTAACTGAAAAACGGCATCAGAAATAAAGGAATTAGCTAACTTAAGAGCTTTAATCCTGTCTAGAATGTCGTCTAGTGGAGTCTCCATCTGCAGAGCCTCCTCAAGAGACTCGAACCAAAAAGCCGCTGCAGCAGTAACTGGGGCTATGCATGCAAGAGGCTGGAGAGTAAAACCTTGATGAATAAAATTTTTCTTAAGGAGACCATCCAATTTTTTATCCATAGGATCTAGGAAAGCACAACTGTCCTCTTTCTGATGGGGATAGTTGTACGCTTAGCTAGGGTAGAGACTGCTCCCTCCACCTTAGGGACCGTCTGCCATGAGTCCCGTACGGCGGCATCTATGGGAAACATCTTTTTGAAAGCAGGAGGGGGAGAGAACGGCACACCTGGTCTATCCCATTCCTTAGTAATAATTTCCGAAAACCTCTTAGGGACTGGAAAAACATCAGTGTAAACAGGCACTGCAAAGTATTTGTCCATTTTACACAATTTCTCTGGAACCACAATGGGTTCACAGTCGTCCAGAGTCGCTAAAACCTCCCTAAGCAATAAGCGGAGGTGTTCAAGCTTAAATTTAAACGCTGTCATTTCAGAATCAGACTGAAGCAACGCCTTCCCTGAGTCTGAAATGTCACCCACAGATAGAAGCTCACCTGCCTCGGCTTCTGAGTATTGTGAGGGTATATCGAACACAGGCATTAAAGCGTCAGAAAGCTCTGTACTAGTTCTAGCCCCAGAGCTGTCTCGCTTTCCTTGTAACCCTGGCAGTTTGGAAAATACCTCTGTGAGGGTAGCATTCATAACTGCCGCCATGTCCTGTAAGGTAACAGAATTAGACGCGCTAGATGTACTTGGCGTCACTTGAGCGGGAGTTATAGGTTCTGACACATGGGGAGAGCTAGATAACATAATCTCCCTTTTTTCAGTCAGAGAATCCCCTGGAGATAAATCTTTAAGCGCCATAATATGGTCTTTATAGTTTATAGAAATTTCAGTACATTTGGTACACATTCTAAGAGGGGGTTCCACCATGGCTTCTAAACATATTGAACAAGGAGTTTCCTCTATGTCAGACATGTTTAACAGACTAGTAATGAGACAAGCAAGCTTGGAAAACACTTTAATAAAGGTGAAACAGCAATTAAACAAAAACGTTACTGTGCCTTTAAGAGAAAAAACTAACACTTAAACTGCAAAACAGTGTAAAAATATAGTAAAGTCTTTGAAATTTTTACAGTGTGTGTAAGGGACTAAAGCAACATTGCACTCACTTGCAAATGGATGATTAACCCCTTAGGCCCCAAACCGGATTTAAAAACGTTAAAAAAAACGTTACAAGACAGTTAAGCACCCTGCCACAGCTCTGCTGAGGCTCCTACCTGCCCTCAAGTACGATTTTGTGCAGAAATAAACCCCTTATAATGGTCCTCAGGTGCCAGAGGACTCCTCTAGGGAAGCTGGATGTCTCAGTCTGAATTAAAACTGCGCATTTAGAGCGCTAAAATAGGCCCCTCCCACCATGTACTGGATGCCAGAGGGGCCTTAAGAAAATACTCCTAGGAGTATCTGATTAGCCATGTGGAAACTAGGCCCCAAATAAAGAGTTATCTCCCTCAGAGAAAAAACGTCCTATTTTTGAATTCATGTAAACGTTTAACTGTCACTAAGTAATAAGAGTATTACCCTGTTTTGTAAGCATGATCCCAGTCGCTGTTAAATCACTGCATCAGGCTTACCTCAAATACACAAGGCTCTGTCAGCATTTTCTAGAACTCATTCATCTCTCTAGAAATAAATATACTGAACATACCTCAAAGCAGGTAATCTGCAGACCGTTCCCCCAATTGAAGTTGTCCCATACTCTTCAGTTATGTGTGAGAACAGCAATGGACCTTAGTTACAAACCGCTAAGATCATCAACCTCCAGGCAGAACTCTTCTTCTAATTTCTGCCTGAGAGTAAAACAGTACAACGCCGGTACCGTTTAAAAACAACAAACTTTTGATTGAAGGTAAAACTACACTAAGTCACCACATATCTCTTGATACTTCCTATCTTTTCGAGAGCTGCAAGAGAATGACTGGGGGTGGCAGTTAGGGGAGGAGCTATATAGACAGCTCTGCTGTGGGTGTCCTCTTGCAGCTTCCTGTTGGGAAGGAGAATATCCCACAAGTAATGGATGAACCCGTGGACTGGATACACCTTACAAGATAAAATATTTTGGATTAAAAAAGGTTAAAGGGACATTATTTTACTTTTATTTATGCGTCAATAATAATTCACTGCTTTGCAAAAGATCTGCATGCAAGAAAAATATATATATTGTTTTGCAGGCCCTTGAATGTCTCTAAGCCTTGTTTAACTTATTTTGCTGCTGCCAATTAGAAACAAATATAAACCTGTATCAGCCAATCACTATGCAGCATGTAGAAGAGTTAGGGTTCTCATTCCACAGAATGTACTCCAGCCTTTCTGGGGTGATTGGAAACACTACAATTTCCAGAGTTTAATTACAGTAAAAACAGGCAAAATAAATAATGATGGTGCATTGCTTTTAATTATATATTTTTTTTATGTGAAATTACATTTTGAGTTTAATGTCTCTATTAAGGGACAGTCTAGTTAAAATTAAACTTTCATGATTCAGATAGAGCATGCAATTTTAAACAACTTTCATATTTACTTTTATCAGCAATTTTACTTTGTTCACTTGGTATTCTTTGTTGAAAGCTAAACCTAGGTAGGCTCATATACCAATGTCTAAGCCCTTGAAGACCGCCTCTTATCTAAGTGCATTTGACAGTTTTTCACAGCTAGACAGCGCTAGTTAATGTGTGCCATATAGATAAACATTGTGCTCACTTCTGTGGAGTTACCTAGGAGTCAGCACTGATTGGCTAAAATGCAAGTCTGTCAAAAGAACTGAAATAAGGGGAGAGTCTGCAGAGGCTTAGATACAAGGTAAGCACAGAAATAAAAAGTGTATTAATATAACCGTGTTGGTTATGCAAAACTAGGGAATGGGTAATAAAGGGATTATCTTTATAAACAATAAAAATTCTGGAGTAGACTGTCCCTTCAAGCAACTTTCCATTTTACTTCTATTATCTAATTTGCTTCATTCTCTTGTTATCCTTTGTTGAAAAACAAACCTAGGAGGGCTCAGTAACTGGGAGCTAACCGCTTCTTGGTGGCTACACATAGATACATCTTAAGCAAAATTGGTAATAGAAGTAAATTGGACAGTTCTACCTGAATCATGACATTTTTTTTTTTGTGTTTATGCCTCTTTAACATTGCTAGGGAGGTGATTGGTAAAGAGGTTCATGCTAAGTCCAAACTCAATCACAAAAATGCGTTTTAAAGTTCTTGCGCCATTATTTTTTAACTTGTAAAGCAGAACTAACATTCTTGACTGTAAGTTCAATAATGTAGGCGCAAGCACTTTGAAATGCACTTTTGTTTGTACTCACCTCCCTAGCAATCTTAAAGGGACAGTCTACACGCATTTTCAAGCACCTTGTTTGGGATCGTTGTGCTGCGGCCACCCCACTCTGTCCTGTGCCACCTCATGCAGGGCAAAAGTGATTACAATATTCTTGGGAAAATGTCTTTATTCGGCAGCCCTAATATGGCCGCCAAACTCCTCCTCCCTCCTTCTTGTGTGTTTGTTTGAAATCACACCCAGCAGTGTGCGTGAATGGACTGAATAACATTAAGACACTAAGGTAGACACATTGCACATGCGCAATGTGTCTGCCCTAGTTAGAGCCGGATTGTTGGATGCTGCTTCACAATAGACATGCCCCCCCACGGATTCTCTGGGAGGAGTTTGCTGCCATCCTATAACGGCCAAATTTGGAAAGTATTTTTTAAAATACTTTTTTTCTTTTGCCCTGCATGAGGTGGCACAGGACAGAGTGGGGTGCCCGCAGCACAACTATCCCAAACAAGGTGCTTGCAAACGCGTGTAGACTGTCCCTTTAAAGTGAAGTTCAAGTCCACGGCTCTCAATTACATAATTAGAATTGTCATTATAAAAAACTATAATGTTCATTCATCAAAACTCTCTAAATTATCTCTTTCGTTTCATTTTTTAATTTTAATTTACCCTCCGTATTGCCGCAATTGTCCGCCCGACATTGTTTGCCTTTTGATTGACATGTTTTCTCAATTTGATATCCAATCCCTTCACTTCCCCCGGGGCGTCCTGCCCCTTTTTACCCGCGTCATAATACAGTCTTGCGCATGCGTATAACAGCGATTGTCTCGTTAGTCGTCATGCTCGTGCATGATCTGCGCTTGCGTGTTAGCCTGTGTCTCTGGATCCGATAGGTAAAAGGACGTTATTCCAATTCTTGCAAGCGTATGATGTACAGTTGTCAATACTCTGGATACAATGTAACTCTGCTCTGGAATGAACTGCGGAACGGAATGAAAATTTTTACGCATGCGCGAATGAAGACAAAATACGCATGCGCATATCGCATCCGTTCTTTTGCACGAGCATTGAAGTGATGACGTCAGCTTGTTCTTACGATCGCGACGTCAGTTGAGGGAAATAAGGAAGTAGACCGGGGGAGGAGTAAAGGTAAGAGACAGCGATATAATATAGATAAAAATAACTCGAAATTCATATCCATTTTCTGAAAAAAAAGTAAGCGACTTTTATATTGGGAGGTTATTGTATACATGGGTGATGGGCAGTGGTTTGAAATTGAACTTCACTTTAAAGAGGAAAGATTAATTTCCTATAAAAAAAAACCCGGTCACAAAAGGGCCAGCTTGTTTAAGGGTCTCATAGGTAGATACAATGTTGCAAGGCAGCGGGTTCACAGTTAACAGTTTAAAGAATGTTAAAATCTAGTAAAAGAAGTTACTATAAGTTCTTTGCATAGAAACCCATAGTCTTCATCTTGTTTTCAGTTTACGTCAAAATGGAAATGCTGCTTTAACAAACAATGTAAATATTGTAAAAAATAAAATAAAATAAAAACTTGTGAATGTTGAAAAGTGTTCATAAAGCGATAGAAAAATGTAGCGCAGTCTGCCCATCCTGACAACATAAAAGATGCATTTAAATGGTTTAGCAGTAGTGCGGATGGAAATGGATTACAATAGGTTCCCATGAAAGTCGCAAACGTGGGATACCCTTTTAAAGCCGGCTTTAAAAATGACAATATTGTTAGTGACAATCAAAACAGCGAGAGCGTGACTTACCATTAAATTTAAAAAAGCCCGCAATTTGTAAATGTTTGGGTCCTGAAGTGACTATATAATTATGCCAAGATACCTACGCCATTCATATGCTTAATGAGTATTGAGGATGGATTCGGATTACCATAGGTTAATGTCATAGATGTAAATGAGTATATTCCATTGCAGAGTGAACAAAGGAGTTACACAAATAGACATTTTCTGCAATCTTAAAGGGACACAAATGCCACATTTTTTCTTTAATGATTCAGATAGAGCATGCAGTTTTAAGCAACTTTCTAATTTGATCCTTTCAAAAAATGTTCTTCATTCTCCTGCTATCTTTATTTAAAAAGCAGGAATGTAAGCTATATTTAGCCACCAATCAGCAGGCGCTACCCAGGTGCTGAACCAAGAATGGTCTCTTGTCATTGGCTTACTGGATTTGTTTCAGGTAGCTACTAGTAGTTCATTGCTGCTTTAGAAAAAAAGGATATCAAGGGGGATGAAGCAAATTTGATAATCGAAGTAAAATGGAAAGATGTTTAAAATGATATGTTGCCTGAATTATGAAAATGTTTTTTGAGTTTCCTGTCCCTTTAAGCATAGCTAATAATTGAAGAGAACAGCAAAATAAATGAATGTTTGAAGAACATTTTTAAACATTTTATAGCTCATTTGCATATTTTTACCAGAAACTCACCATAACTTAAATATAGATAGATAGATAGATAGATAGATAGATAGATAGATAGATAGATAGATAGATAGACTGATTGACTGAGAAATAGAAGATAGATAGATAGATAGATAGATAGACAGATGATAGATAGATCGATAGATAGATAGATAGATAGATACTGTAGAAAGATAACATAGATAGATAGATAGATAGATAGATAGATAGATAGATAGATAGATAACATAGATAGATAGATAGATAGATACTGTAGAAAGATAACATAGATAGATAGATATATCGATAGATACTATAGAAAGATAGATACTATAGAAAGATAGATAGATACTATGGAAAGATAACATAGATAGATACTTTAGAAAGATACAAGAAATAGATATACTATAGATAGATACAATAGATAGATAGATAGATAGATGGATAGATACTATAGATGATAGAATGAGAAATAAATGATAGATGGTAGATAGATAGAGATAGATATATAGATACTATAGATAATACAGATAGATAGATATATGGATAGATGGATAGATAGATGAATAGATAGATAGACACATAAATATAATTAGATAGATAGATAGAGATATATAGATACTATAGATACTACAGATAGATAGGTAGATAGATAGATGAATAGATAGATAGATACATAAATATAATTAGATAGATAGATAGAGATATATAGATACTATAGATACTATAGATAGATGAATAGATAGATACATAAATATAATTAGATAGATAGATAGATAGATAGATAGATAGACAGATGCTTTAGATAGACAGATACTATAGATGGATAGATAGATACGATAGGTACTATAGAAAGATACACCAGATAGATAGATAGATAGATAGATATAATTAGATAGATAGTTACTATAGATAGACAGATAATATGGCTTGGCCATATCTTTCCAATACAGTATTGTATTGGATAAAATACAACAGATAGATAGATAAATAGATAGATAGATGTTGTAGATAGACAGATACTATAGATGGATAGATACGATAGGTACTATAGAAAGATACAACAGATAGATAGATATAATTAGATAGATAGTTACTATAGATAGACAGATAATATGGCTTGGCAATATCTTTCCAATACAGTATTGTATTGGATAAAATACAACAGATAGATAGATAAATAGATAGATAGATGCTATAGATAGATAATATGGCTTGGCCATGTCTGTGCTTTTTTCACCATATACAGTATTGTATTGGATAAAATACAACAGATAGATAGATAGATAAATAAATAGATAGATGCTATAGATAGATAGATAATATGGCTTGGCCATGTCTGTGTTATTTTCACCATATACAGTATTGTATTGGATAAAATACAACAGATAGATAGATAAATAGATAAATAGATAGATGTTATAGATAGATAGATAGATAGATAGATAGATAGATAGATAGATAGATAATATGACTTGGCCATGGCTGTGCTATGTTCACCATATACAGTATTGTATTGGATAAAATACAACAGATAGATAGATAAATAGATAGATAGATAGATAGATAGATAGATGCTATAGATAGATAATATGGCTTGGCCATATCTGTGCTATTTTCACCATATACAGTATTGTATTGGATACAATACAACAGATAGATAGATAGATAAATAGATAGATAGATGCTATAGATAGATAGATAATAAGGCTTGGCCATGTCTGTGCTATGTTCACCATATACAGTATTGTATTGGATAAAATACAACAGATAGATAGATAAATAGATAGATAGATGCTATAGATAGATAATATGGCTTGGCCATATCTGTGCTATTTTCACCATATACAGTATTGTATTGGATACAATACAACAGATAGATAGATAAATAGATAGATAGATGCTATAGATAGATAGATAATATGGCTTGGCCATGTCTGTGTTATTTTCACCATATACAGTATTGTATTGGATAAAATACAAAAGATAGATAGATAGATAGATAGATAGATAGATAGATAGATAGATAGATAGATAGATGCTATAGATAGATAATATTGTTTGGCCATATCTGTGCTATTTTTACCATATACAGTATTGTATTGGATACAATACAACAGATAGATAGATAGATAAATAGATAGATAGATGCTATAGATAGATAGATAATAAGGCTTGGCCATGTCTGTGCTATGTTCACCATATACAGTATTGTATTGGATAAAATACAACAGATAGATAGATAAATAGATAGATAGATACATAGATAGATAGATGCTATTGATAGATAGATAATATGACTTGGCCATGTCTGTGCTATTTTCACCATATACAGTATTGTATTGGATAAAATACAACAGATAGATAGATAGATACATAGATAGATAGATGCTATTGATAGATAGATAATATGACTTGGCCATGTCTGTGTTATGTTCACCATATACAGTATTGTATTGGATAAAATACAAAAGATAGATAGATAGATAGATAGATAGATAAATAGATAGCTAGATGCTATAGATAGATAATATGCCTTCGCCATATCTGTGCTATTTTCACCATATACAGTATTGTATTGGATACAATACAACAGATAGATAGATAAATATATAGATGCAATAGATAGATAGATAATAAGGCTTGGCCATGTCTGTGCTATGTTCACCATATACAGTATTTTATTGGATAAAATACAACAGATAAATAGATAGATAGATAGATAGATAGATAGATGCTATAGATAGACAGATAATATGGCTTGACCATGTCTGTGCTATTTTCACCATATACAGTATTGTATTGGATAAAATACAACAGATAGATAGATAGATAAATAGATAGATGCTATAGATAAACAGATAATATGGCTTGGCCATGTCTGTGCTATTTTCACCATATACAGTATTGTATTGGATAAAATACAACAGATAGATAGATAGATAGATAGATAGATAAATAGATAGATGCTATATATAAACAGATAATATGGCTTGGCCATGTCTGTGCTATTTTCACCATATACAGTATTGTATTGGATAAAATACAACAGATAGATAGATAGATAGATAGATAGATAAATAGATAGATGCTATATATAAACAGATAATATGGCTTGGCCATGTCTGTGCTATTTTCACCATATACAGTATTGTATTGGATAAAATACAACAGATAGATAGATAAATAAATAGATAGATGCTATATATAAACAGATAATATGGCTTGGCCATGTCTGTGCTATTTTCACCATATACAGTATTGTATTGGATAAAATACAACAGATAGATAGATAAATAAATAGATAGATGCTATATATAAACAGATAATATGGCTTGGCCATGTCTGTGCTATTTTCACCATATACAGTATTGTATTGGATAAAAAAAAGGTTGGCATTTTCTCCTATACATGTCAAATCCTTGTAACTTATTGGACATATTGTTAGTGAACATCACATAAGGATCGTTGGCAGAAAAAAACACCAGTAAACTTCTCTTTGCTTCTCATGTTATTGTCATCACATATCTAGAACACTGTAAGAAATTGCATTTTGTATTTACTTATTTATTTACAATCATCCAATATTCCAAAGTCTTTTATCTCACAGAGATGTTCTGGCAGCTTTCCAAACTGACACAGGGAATCTGTATGTTGTGCACAGAAGGGAAGAATGGAGAACTTTGCTTTTGTCCTTGATCTACTGAGCACATCTGGGGATGGATTCAGAAGTTCTTCAATTTGTATCTTCACATTATTAGCAAAAAAGTGACAGTAGTAGCAGCTAAACTGTGCAACTCTAAAACTTTGCTAGTACATACAAGTTTTGTATTAATAAATCCAAATATAAACCGGAAAAATAAGAGCACTCTAAACGGTTCCTTGTCACTTTAGCCATATTTTCCTGGACAGTTATGAGTTACGCCTGCTGCAGAGTGTGCATGAATTGTGCCTCTGGACAACAAACCCTTCAGCATGCGTAACTGATAGCTGTCCAAAACATGGCTGAGTTGACGACCCTAGTGCTCTAACTAGAGGAGGGTTTTAATCAGCCTAAACACTGATAGTTTGTTTTGGGGTGGTTTTAAAGCGACATGAAACCCATTTTTTTTTTCTTTCATGATTTAGAAAGAACATGCTATTTTAAACAACTTTCCAATGTATTTCTATTATCTATATTGCTTCATTCTCTTGATATCCTTTGTTGAAAAGCTAAAATAGGCTCAGTAGCTGCTGATTGGTGGCTGCACATAGATGCCTTGTGTGATTGTCTCACCCATGTGCATTGCTATTTCATCATCACAAGATACCTAAAGAATGAAGCACGTTAGATAATAGAAGTAAATTGGAATGTTTAAAATTGTATTCTCACTCTATCTGAATCATGAAAGAAAAATTTTGGGTTTCATGTCCTTTTAAGTTCTACCTAACACTTGTGCTTGTCCCACTCACCCCCAAAGGGAGGCCAAAAAGAAAATTTTGTGACCTAGTTTTTTTTTCAAAATATTGCAACCATTTAGCTGACACCAGAGTTTCTAATCTCCATTCATCAAGTGCCTCTAACAAGCAAGAGTTTCAATATATCTTAAAGGGACACTGTAGCCAAAAAAAATATTTTGTGATTCAGATAGAGCATGCAATTTTAAGCCTCTTTCTAATTTACTCCTATTATCAAATTTTCTTCATTTTCTTGGTATGTTTATTTGAAAAGCAAGAATGTAAGTTTAGATGCCGGCCCATTTTCGGTGAACAACCTGAGTTGTCCTTGCTGATTGGACAGCACCAATAAACCAGTGCTGTCCATGGTTCTGAACCCACAATTTGTTGGCTCCTTAGCTGAGATGCCTTCTTTTCAAATAAAGATTGCAAGAGAATGAAGAAAAATTGATAATAGAAGGTGAAATACTCAGCAGATGGTTACTGATTAGCTGATTATTTCACCTGTGCTCTAGTGAAAGGGACATGAAACCCCAAATTTTTCTTTCATGATATTATACAGCTGATACTGTTGCTAAGCTCATGGGATCTCGGGGTGCGCTAACTCTCTATGATCTGTCGGGTTAGCATGCCTCTGTGATTTCCTGATGCTTCCAGCTTTAAATAACGCGCTCAGGAGCTTCTCAGTGCCTGTGTATTGTTGTCATTATTCTGGGTGCGCTCGTCTATATTGCTTTAACTATTGCTTAGACTTTCTGCCAGTTTTGCAACTAATCTTCTGCCTCTCAGAGGAAACGTTCTATGCCAAAAATGTATAATATGTGCAGCTATATTTAAGCCGTTGGGTACCCTTGTATTTAACATAAAGGTTCATCTTCTTTAGCTAGGTTATTTATAAAAAAGGCTTCAGTCTTTGTAGCCTAAAGAATGCTATGTGTCCAAGTATTGTAGCTCTCTCTGGCATTTAGGTAATTAACCCTTAGTCCAACCATAGCTTAAGCCTAACTATTGTCATAACCATTTAAATGACCACTTAATGTAGTAGAATTACATAATTAACCAGTGCATAATAAAAAGACAATGTAATAGCACTTACTCTGAATTTTAAATAAGCAGTAGATTTTTTTTGCTGACAAATTTTATTTTTTTCTCCCATTTTCCGGCCCCCTGTATCATGTGACAGACACCAGCCAATTACAGACTACTATACGTATACCATGTGAGCTTGTGCACATTCTCAGTAGGATCTTGTTCCCTAGAAAGTGTGAATATAAAAAGACTGTGCAAAATTTGATAATGGAAGTAAATTGGAAACGGGCTTAAAACTGCGTGTTCTATCTAAATCATACAACTGTAGGACCAGTCAACACATTAGATTTGCATAATCAACAAATGCAAGATAACAAGACAATGCAATAGCAGTCTGAACTTCAAATGAGTAGTAGATTTTTTTATAACAAATTTCAAAGTTATGTATATTTCCACTCCCCTTGTACCATGTGATAGCAATCAGCCAATCACAAATGCATATACATATAGTCTGTGAATTCTTGCACATGCTCAGTAGGATCTGGTGACTCAAAATTGTAAATATAAAAGACTGTGCACATTTTTTTTAATGGAAGTAAATTGTAAAGTTGTTTAAAATAACATGCTGTATCTGAATCATGAAAATTTAATTTAACCTGAGTGTCCCTTTAACTTTAGTGTCCCTTTAAAGGTCTTCATCAATGTGTCAATGACACCATTAATCAAATTGTTACCATATTTCCTCCACAATAAGGTCGACATATGCTCTGTCAATAAGACCTGCAAGATCCAAAACAGTACAATTTATTTATTCACAAAAGCACAAAAATCTTAACTGACAAAAGTGATACTTTAAGAATCAGAGACTCGCTAGAGACAGAGCAGTTAAACTAAACAATTATGTGCAGCAGGTATAAAAGACAATACACAAAATCAGGCTGCCAGCTTGGTCCCATGTTGAGTGAGAAATATAAAAAAGGAACTCAAGCAGTTTCTAAAATTGTACAAGAAATAAGGAAGAAAACTTAACAGCAGCAATTTGCTCCTGAGCGACCGTGACCATGCAGCAGTGTTTAGTCTACAAATCATTATATGGCTTGGTTTAACAAATCGTGTCTAGTTTTCCTTTCTTGGAAGTCTGTATAACAAGTATATACCACTTATATGGGGTTATGCCCAGTGCAGTTCCATTCACGAATTCCAGTTATGCAATTACTCTTTTTTGTTTGCAAAGTTTGTTGCAGTTGGGTGAGATTTTACCTCATAAACTTGCTTTTTGTACTTGCTCTGTTAGGTGAGTTGTAGTTAGAGTATCTGTTTTTATGCTTCTGCCACAAATTCACATCCCCCTAAATTTTACTATATGGGCCAGATTTATCAAAGGTTCTGGTTGCTGGCTCGCATGAGCAAACTTGCAGCCGAGAGTTAAAGGGATACTAAACCAAAAAATTTTCTTTCATAATTAAAATAGAGCATGTAATTTTAAGCAACTTTCTAAGTTACTCTTACTATCAATTTCTCTTTGTTCTCTTGCTATCTTAATGTAAAAAGCAGGAATTTAAAGCTTACGAGCCAGCCCATTTTAGGTTCAGCACTCTGTATAGCGCTTGCTTATTGGTGGCAACATTTAGCAAACCACTAAGCAAGCATAACCCAGGTTTTGAACCAAAAATTGGACGGCTCTTAAAGGGACACTGAACCCAAAATTTTCATTTGTAATTCAGAAAGAGCATGCAATTTTAAACAACTTTCTAATTTACTCCTATTATCAATTTCTCTTCGTTCTCTTGCTATCTTTATTTGAAAAAGAAGACATCTAAGCTTTTTTGGGGTTCAGAACTCTGGACAGCACTTTTTTATTGGTGGATGAATTTATCCACCAATCAGCAAGGACAACCCAGGTTGTTCACAAAAAATGGGTCGGCATCTAAACATAAATTCTTGCATTTCAAATAAAGATACCAAGAGAATGAAGAAAATTTGATAAAAGGAGTAAATTAGAAAGTGGCTTAAAATTGCATGCTCTATCTGAATCACAAAATAAATTTTTTTGAGTTCAGTGTCCCTTTAAGCTTTATATTCCTCTTTTTTAACCCCTTAATGACCGCAGCACTTTTCCATTTTCTGTCCGTTTGGGACCAAGGCTATTTTTACATTTTTGCAGTGTTTGTGTTTAGCTGTAATTTTCCTCTTCCTCATTTACTGTGCCCACACATATTATATACCGTTTTTCTCGCCATTAAATTGACTTTCAAAAGATACCATAATTTTCATCATATCTTATAATTTACTATAAAAAACATTATAAAATATGAGGAAAAAATGGAAAAAAAACACATTTTTTCTAACTTTGACCCCCAAAATCTGTTACACATCTACAACCACCAAAAAACACCCATGCTAAATAGTTTCTAAATTTTGTCCTGAGTTTAGAAATACCCAATGTTTACATGTTCTTTGCTTTTTTTGCAAGTTATAGGGCCATAAATACAAGTAGCACTTTGCTATTTCCAAACCACTTTTTTTCAAAATTAGCGCTAGTTACATTGGAACACTAATATTTTTCAGGAATCCCTGAATATCCATTGACATGTATATATATTTTTTTTAGAAGACATCCCAAAGTATTGATCTAGGCCCATTTTGGTATATTTCATGCCACCATTTCACCGCCAAATGCGATCAAATAAAAAAAATTGTTCACTTTTTCACAAATATTTTCACAAACTTTAGGTTTCTCACTGAAATTATTTACAAACAACTTATGCAATTATAGCATAAATGGTTTTAAATGCTTCTCTGGGATCCCCTTTGTTCAGAAATAGCAGACATATATGGCTTTGGCTTTGCTTTTTGGTAATTAGAAGGCTGCTAAATGCCCCTGCGCAAAATACGTGTATTATGCCCAACAGTGAAGGGGTTAATTAGTGAGCATGTAGGGAGCTTCTAGTGTTAATTTTAGCTTTAGTGTAGTGTAGTAGACAACCCCAAGTATTGATCTAGGCCCATTTTGGTATATTTCATGCCACCATTTCACCGCCATATGCGATCAAATTTAAAAAAACGTTAATTTCTCCAACATAGGTGTGTCCGGTCCACGGCGTCATCCTTACTTGTGGGATATTCTCTTCCCCAACAGGAAATGGCAAAGAGCCCAGCAAAGCTGGTCACATGATCCCTCCTAGGCTCCGCCTACCCCAGTCATTCTCTTTGCCGTTGTACAGGCAACATCTCCACGGAGATGGCTTAGAGTTTTTTAGTGTTTAACCAGGAGATTATCGTACCTTCTCTGTGTCCGAAACCAGTTTCAAAGAAGGAACGTTTGTTGCACAATTTGGATGTTGTTCGCGCTCTAAAATTCTATTTAGATGCTACAAAGGATTTTAGACAAACATCTTCCTTGTTTGTTGTTTACTCCGGTAAAAGGAGAGGTCAAAAAGCAACTTCTACCTCTCTCTCCTTTTGGATTAAAAGCATCATCAGATTGGCTTACGAGACTGCAGGACGGCAGCCTCCCGAAAGAATCACAGCTCATTCCACTAGGGCTGTGGCTTCCACATGGGCCTTCAAGAACGAGGCTTCTGTTGATCAGATATGTAGGGCAGCGACTTGGTCTTCACTGCACACTTTTACCAAATTTTACAAGTTTGATACTTTTGCTTCTTCTGAGGCTATTTTTGGGAGAAAGGTTTTGCAAGCCGTGGTGCCTTCCATTTAGGTGACCTGATTTGCTCCCTCCCTTCATCCGTGTCCTAAAGCTTTGGTATTGGTTCCCACAAGTAAGGATGACGCCGTGGACCGGACACACCTATGTTGGAGAAAACAGAATTTATGTTTACCTGATAAATTACTTTCTCCAACGGTGTGTCCGGTCCACGGCCCGCCCTGGTTTTTTTAATCAGGTCTGATATTTTATTTTCTTTAACTACAGTCACCACGGTACCATATGGTTTCTCCTATGCAAATATTCCTCCTTAACGTCGGTCGAATGACTGGGGTAGGCGGAGCCTAGGAGGGATCATGTGACCAGCTTTGCTGGGCTCTTTGCCATTTCCTGTTGGGGAAGAGAATATCCCACAAGTAAGGATGACGCCGTGGACCGGACACACCGTTGGAGAAAGTAATTTATCAGGTAAACATAAATTCTGTTTTTTTTCACAATTTTAGGTTTCTCACTGAAATTATTTACAAACAGCTTGTGCAATTATGGCACAAATGGTTGTAAATGCTTCTCTGGGATGCCCTTTGTTCAGAAATAGCAGACATATATGACTTTGGCGTTGCTTTTTGGTAATTAGAAAGTCGCTAAATGCTGCTGCGCATCACACGTGTATTATGGCTAGCAGTGAAGGGGTTAATTAGGTAGTGTGTAGGGAGCTTGCAGGGTTAATTTTAGCTTTAGTGTAGAGTTCAGCCTCTCACCTGACACATCCCACCCCCTGATCCCTCCCAAACAGCTCCCTTCCCTCCCCCACCCCACTATTGTCCCCGCCATCTTAAGTACTGGCAGAAAGTCTGCCAGTACTAAAATAAAAGATTTTTTTTTTTTAAGAAAAAAAAAAAAAGCATATTTACATATGCTGTGTTTAGGATCCCCCCTTAGCCCCCAACCTCCCTGATCCCCCCCAAAACAGCTCTCTAAGCCTCCCCCTCTGCCTTATTGGGGGCCATCTTGGGTACTGGCAGCTGTCTGCCAGTACCCAGTTTGCACAATCAAATGTTTATTTATTTTTATTTTTTTCTGTAGTGTAGCTTCCCCCCCCCCACGGACCAACCCCCACCACCTAAATAATGCCTAAGGTTTTTTTTAAAAAAATTACTGGTCCCACTTTTATTTTGGGACACATTTTTTTCTGTAGTGCAGCGGTCCCCACCCAGTCCCTGCCCCGGCGCGCGCCCGCGCGCGCCCCCTCGTGCACGTGCGCGCTCCTGCGCGCGCGCCCGGGCTTCCACGCCCACGATCCCGCCCCCCTCCACATGACCAGGGCCATCGATGGCCGCCACCCACCTCCCACACCGGCTCCCACCCACCAACGATACCGGCCATCGATGTCCGGTGCAGAGAGGGCCACAGAGTGGCTCTCTCTGCATCGGATGGCCATCTAAGGTTATTGCAGGATGCCTCCATATCGAGGCATCACTGCAATAACCGGAAAGCAGCTGGAAGCGAGCAGGATCGCTTCCAGCTGCTTTCCACACCGAGGACGTGCAGGGTACGTCCTCAGGTGTTAACTGCCTTTTTTCTGAGGACGTACCCTGCACGTCCTCGGTCATTAAGGGGTTAAATAAAGATAGCCAGAGAACAAGGAAAATTTGATAATAGCAGTAAATTAGAAAGTTGCTTAAAATTGCATGCGCGATCTGAATCATTAGAGAAAAAAAAAATAGGTTTAGTGTCCCTTTAAGAAGCAGCATTCATTAGACAGTTGCTTCTTAACCCACTTTGCCACCTGTTATGTGGTGTATCTTAATCCCCCCAGAATTGTCCAATTGGGGAGATTGACAGCCCCTGCTCAAGTGTAATTTGCTACTTGCGAGAGTAGGGGGCAGTGTTGCACACTAGCTGTTGTGTACAATGATAATTGCAGGGACGTGATGTGGGCTGTCAGGGACGAAGATGCTTGCTCCTATCCTCCAGACTTTGTTAAATCTGGTCCTATATGTCTCACTAGAGTCTATAGGGCTTAAAGGGACATTTTGTAATTACAATACATTTCTGTTGCCTTGCTATAGAATAACACATCAGCCAAACATGTTTTAAGCAGATTAATAACTTGTTGCAATTGTTTTCCCAATAGCCAAACTTCACCCACTCTTTTTCTTATTTAGAAGGGCCAATCTTGACTTGAGTTTGCAGACAACAAGGCTAGCTAAGTGTATTATGTTAGTATAAAGTGAATTGTTTTGCGGTTGTTATCTGTTACAGCCAATCATGGAAAGACATGCAGCAGGGTTAGCCTTAAAGGGACATTAAACCCAAAATGTTTCATTCATGATTCAGGTAGAGAAAACAATTTTTTCATTCGTGATTTAGAAAGAGCAGCAATTTTAAACAAAATCCTAATTTACTTCTATTATTTAGCTTGCTTCATTCATAGGCATCTATGTGCAGCCAGCAATCAGAAGCTATTGAGCCTATCTAGATATGCTTTTCAGCAAAGGATATCAAGAGAATGAAGCAAACTAGATAATAGAAGTAAATTAGAAAGTTGTTTAAAATTGCTGCTCTTTCTAAATCATGAAAGAAAAAATTTGTGTTTCATGTCCCTTTAAGTATGCAGTATACATTTACAGCTATAATAATTAGCAAATACACAATTTTAAGAGCTACATTACATGAAAATGGGCAAAATAAATAATGAAAGTATATAGCAAAGTTGGTTTGCTACATTTCATATTAAAATCTCAAGGTGTCCTATAATGTGCTAGATTTCAAATAGGACAGTATTTTTTGCTTGCAGTGTTAAAAAAAAAACGTATTTTGCGCTAGCGTTAACCCAAATACCGCAAAAAAAGTAATTGTCCATGTGTGCATGCATGTATTCCCCCATGAAGCTCAATAGAGAAAAAAAGTTGAACACCCGAGATTGAGCAACCTCCATTGCCTTTTCAATAGAAGTCAATAGGGAACAAAATTGTTGAAAAAATAAACACCTATCGCGCATACAACATAGCATATTCGCATTAGTAAATGTGAAATATTTACAGTAAATACATAGTTAAAGGGGCAGTCTACCATATAATTGTTATTGTTTTAAAAGATAGATAATCCCTTTATTACCCATTTCCCAGTTTTGCATAACCAACACAGTTCTATTTATATACTTTTTACCTCTGTGATTACCCTGTCAGACATCCCAACCTGCACAAACTCATTTCAGGAAGGTGGCTTCACCCGCTAATGCGCCGTCACCCCCACTACCAGTTATTTATTGGACACCTTGAAACCCTAAATAAGATAGAGACTTATCATTAAAGTAGCTTCCCACTAAAGTCACATAAAAAAGTAGCTTTATTGCACAACCACATACAACAAACCTATTTTCCAGTGATCGTACGCTTGTTGAATGCTTAAATATTTTAGAATACGAAGTTTAATTACGTGCAGTAAATAAGGTAGTATTTGTTTTTATTTTATTAACATCAGTGGGGGCTTTTTGGTTACTGATGCATGCTTTAAGGGTTCTATAACGTCCCAGCAACTAAAGGCATTCCTTAAAAAAACACTTTTCCATATTTCGGCCACATTGATTCATGGTACTTGGAGTTTCAGGGAGATTGCCTTCCATTTTCTGCCATCAGGGAGCCGCTATTACAATCAGGGAGACTCCCTGAACTTCAGAGGGAGTGTTGGGATGTCTGCCTTGTATCTTAGCCTCTTCAGACTGCCCCCTTATTTTAGTTCTTTTGACAGACTTGCATTTTAGCCAATCAGTGCTGGCTCCTAGGTAACTTCACATGTGTGAGCTCTATGTTATCTATATGACACACATGAACTAACGCCCGCTAGTGGTAAAAACTGTCAAAATGCATTCATATAAGAGGCAGCCTTCAAGGTCTAAGACATTAGCATATGAATCTACCTACCTTTATCTTTCAACTAAGAATATTAAAGGGACACTGAACCCAATTTTTTTTTCTTTCCGGATTCAGATAGAGCATGAGATTTTAAGCAACTTTCTAATTTATGCCTATTATAAATTTTTCTTCGTTCTCTTGCTATCTTTATTTTAAAAGCAGGAATGTAAATCTTAGCAGCCAGCCCATTTTAGGTTTAGCACCAAGGATAGTGCTTGCTTATTGGAGGCTGACATTTAGCCACCAATAAGCATGCATAACCCAGGTTCTCAACCAAAAATGGTTCGGCTCCTATGCATCACATTCCTGCTTTTTAAATAAAGATAGCAAGAGAACAAAGAAAAATTGATAATAGGAGTAAATTAGAAAGTTGCTTAAAGGTGCATTCTCTATCTGAATCATGAAAGAATAAAATGTGGATTTAGTGTCCCTTTAAGAGAACAAAGCAAAATTGGGGATAAAAGTAAATTGGAAAGTTGTTTAAAATTACATGCCCTATCTGAATCATGAAAGTTTATTTTAGACTTGACTGACCCTTTAAAATCTTTATTAAATATGAATATTGCATAACTATGTTTTATCGTGTTTTAATCTGCTTAATGGCAAATGGCTATAATGCACTTTTATATATATGGCTATATATGTGTGTACATATATATATATTCATGTTTTTATGTGTATATATGCCTGTAAATACATATATACACCAGTGGCGTGCAGTGAGGTCAGACGCTGGTGAGGCACTAGATATGATACAACGGAGAAACACATGTACAGAGAGCAGCAAGTGCCCCCAACAGGGCAGGTTTAAATGATAGCTGAACCAGTGCACAGGTGACATAATCAGGTGATGGGTGAGAGCAAGTTAGTAACCACTGATCAGCTGATTACTTCACCTGTGCACTGATTCAGCTATAATGAAAACCTGGCCTGTTGGGGGTACTTGAGGACCATTGTTGAGAAACACTGCACTAAAGCACCAGCTCATCGGAAATATATTGATTACCTGGAAAATAAAGCACACATACTCTGCTCACTGACACCCACACACACTATGCTCACATACACACTCACACAATTCTGTGGCACAGTGCCAGTTACTAAGCAATTAGAATGATGCACAATCTCTTCTCTACTCACTACTGTATTGTAAAAATAGAAATAATTTACCATACAAGTTTTATACAAAGGACAAGTTATCAATACTGCCAACACAGCTGCTGCTGCAATATGGTGTTCAAGAAACGCACGTGCACATCCCACTTAGGTATGCTCTTCAACAAAGGATACCAAAGGATACCAAAAGAATGAAGTACATAATAAAAGTTAAATAGAAAGTTTATTTATTTATTTTTTGTGTGCAATTTCTATCTGAATGATGGAAATGTAATTATGACTTTCATGTTCCTTTCAAAAACTAATTTGATTTGCCGACATGGGGCCAGTAACAGTTGATGCTAATTCTCAAAATATAAATAACTAGAAAAGTCTATTAAAATAGCATGCTCTACCTCAATCATGAAAGTTTAATTTTAAATGTCTCCCTTTGACTATGTGTTTAACCAGTTACTTTACAGTGGCATTATTTCTAAAAACATTTAACTGCAATAATTACATATATTTTTAAATGACTCATTATCTCCTTTTTATTAATATAAACTTGTATAGAAGCAGCACATATTAAAAACACAATGCAACAGCTTTCAATTGATTTCTGAATTACAAGTTAACAGCAGTCTTTAAATAAATGGAGACACAGAGAAAAATAAAAATAGATACTGCATCCTCTGACTGAACAGACATAAAATATATGGAGTTTGTATCTAATTAAATAAAATAACCATGAAAAAGGGAGGCTTAGCAATATTCAATGTCAAAAACTTTAATTTAAATAATGTGGACACTGCACACTTAACTTCAAACTCTGGGTTTTAAATGATGGATTTAAATTTGAATTGACCCTTTGACTTCCCGTCAGTATTGGGTTATGCTCACTTACTGTCCCCCTGTTAATGAGCTGTATCTGAACACAACTTGTGAATCACAAGAGATGTAGAATACTACTTTACTCTTCTGCTTGGTGTCATCTGTTCTTAGGTTACCTCAGCTTCCAGTTGTGTCACATGACCCTGCTCACTGCATCCTCCTTCTGATTAATCTATATATCCTTCACTTTCTAGGAGGCATCAAGAGGGGTGCCTCCTATTAGTCCCAATTTTTGCTACTAATATATTAACAGAACACAGGTGGCGCTGCAGCACAGCTTTTCCTTTGACTCATGTACTGCAAAGGAGAGAAGCATTCCTGTACCTGCCTCTTCATAGCATTACATGGGGGGAAAATATATATTTTTTACTTTTTTTTTTTGTTTTAATTAAAATTTAATTAAGCTTTGACCACATATGGCAGGGTAGGCACTGCCTCCCCTGCCTCTTATGAGTGCACGTCCCTGATATACACATATAAATACATTAATATATATGTACACATATCTAAACATATATATATACATACAAATTCATCTTTAGCAATCTATATGCATGTGTCTCAATGTCAAAGCCATTTGCCTGCCTTTTTTTTTCCTAACACCTGAGATCTCCAATCTTTGAGCCCTTATAACTTGTGTCCAATATTTTTTTTAAAAATAATTTTTATTAGACAGTGTTAATATAAGTGTAACTGTACTTTGTAATGTATTTTTGTTGTGTTTTGTGCAACTTTTTAAGTTTCTGAAAACAGTTCTGAGATCATGGAAAGGATTGAAGGATAAAGGACGATTGTGCGAGCGCTATCGCAATTTCCCTTCACTTGTAATATCAGCAAAATGAAAAGTGGCTCACAAAAACATGATTACGCTAGCGCAGAACCATTTGCACCTCACTTGTAATCTAACCCTATGTTTTATTTCTTCTAACACCTATTTTAAAATATTTTACAGTAAGCTCTTGCAGGGAGATTATCCTTAATTGTCTTTGTGAGCAAGGAAGACAAACCACATTTTAGCCTCCACATTTTCACCTACTGAGGGGGGCGAAAATCCCTTCTCATTATGGACTAGATTATGAGTGGAGAGCTATTTATCTCTCCCACACGTGTGCTAACAGCTATTTCAAGTTGATAGTAAAATGTTTTCGCTCGCCCGTTAACCTGACGTGCAAAAAGCCAAAGTAACAATATTGCGTTTGCGTTAATGTATTCATAGAAGTCAAATGAGCACAACAAGTTTAAAAAAATGAACAGCAACAAGTCACGCAAACCCAATCCCATTTTCTCAAGTGCACTAACCCGACCTAAAAATGTAAATATTTCACATTCCAATGTTCTTCACATAGCAGAATATGTTCTATTTATTTATATATATATATATATATATATATATATATATGATTATTATTCATTGTATATATATATATTAATAACTGTTTATAAATACTTAGAAAATATTCCCCTATGTTAAGAACATTGGAATGTGAAATATTTAGAGAAAATACATAGTTAAACACTTTATTGAGAATGAATATTGCATAAATATGTTTCTCCAACATAGGTGTGTCCGGTCCACGGCGTCATCCTTACTTGTGGGATATTCTCCTCCCCAACAGGAAATGGCAAAGAGCCCAGCAAAGCTGGTCACATGATCCCTCCTAGGCTCCGCCTACCCCAGTCATTCTCTTTGCCGTTGTACAGGCAACATCTCCACGGAGATGGCTTAGAGTTTTTTAGTGTTTAACTGTAGTTTTTCATTATTCAATCAAGAGTTTGTTATTTTCAAATAGTGCTGGTACGTACTATTTACTCAGAAACAGAAAAGAGATGAAGAATTCTGTTTGTATGAGGAAAATGATTTTAGCAACCGTAACTAAAATCCATGGCTGTTCCACACAGGACTGTTGAGAGCATTAACTTCAGTTGGGGGAACAGTTTGCAGTCCTTTGCTGCTTGAGGTATGACACATTCTAACAAGACGATGTAATGCTGGAAGCTGTCATTTTCCCTATGGGATCCGGTAAGCCATGTTTATTACGATTGTAAATAAGGGCTTCACAAGGGCTTATTTAGACTGTAGACATTTTTTGGGCTAAATCGATTGATATTAACACTTATTTAGCCTTGAGGAATCATTTATTCTGGGTATTTTGATATAATTATATCGGCAGGCACTGTTTTAGACACCTTATTCTTTAGGGGCTTTCCCAAAGCATAGGCAGAGTCTCATTTTCGCGCCGGTGTTGCGCACTTGTTTTTGAGAGGCATGACATGCAGTCGCATGTGAGAGGAGCTCTGATACTGATAAAAGACTTCTGAAGGCATCATTTGGTATCGTATTCCCCTTGGGTTTGGTTGGGTCTCAGCAAAGCAGATACCAGGGACTGTAAAGGGGTTAAAGCTTAAAACGGCTCCGGTTCCGTTATTTTAAGGGTTAAAGCTTCCAAAATTGGTGTGCAATATTTTCAAGGCTTTAAGACACTGTGGTGAAAGTTTGGTGAATTTTGAACAATTCCTTCATGTTTTTTCGCAATTGCAGTAATAAAGTGTGTTCAGTTTAAAATTTAAAGTGACAGTAACGGTTTTATTTCAAAACGTTTTTTGTACTTTCTTATCAAGTTTATGCCTGTTTAACATGTCTGAACTACCAGATAGACTGTGTTCTGAATGTGGGGAAGCCAGAATTCCTATTCATTTAAATAAATGTGATTTATGTGATAATGACAATGATGCCCAAGATGATTCCTCAAGTGAGGGGAGTAAGCATGGTACTGCATCATTCCCTCCTTCGTCTACACGAGTCTTGCCCACTCAGGAGGCCCCTAGTACATCTAGCGCGCCAATACTCCTTACTATGCAACAATTAACGGCTGTAATGGATAATTCTGTCAAAAACATTTTAGCCAAAATGAACCCTTGTCAGCGTAAGCGTGGATGCTCTGTTTTAGTTACTGAAGAGCATGACGACGCTGATATTAATATCTCTGAAGGGCCCCTAACCCAATTTGAGGGAGCCAGGGAGGTTTTGTCTGAGGGAGAAATTACTGATTTAGGGAACATTTCTCAGCAGGCTGAATCTGATGTGATTACTTTTAAATTTAAATTGGAACATCTCCGCATTTTGCTTAAGGAGGTATTATCCACTCTGGATGATTGTGAAAATTTGGTCATCCCAGAGAAACTATGTAAAATGGACAAGTTCCTAGAGGTGCCGGGGCTCCCAGAAGCTTTTCCTATACCCAAGCGGGTGGCGGACATTGTTAATAAAGAATGGGAAAGGCCCGGTATTCCTTTCGTCCCTCCCCCCATATTTAAAAAATTGTTTCCTATGGTCGACCCCAGAAAGGACTTATGGCAGTCAGTCCCCAAGGTCGAGGGAGCGGTTTCTACTTTAAACAAACGCACCACTATTCCCTTAGAGGATAGTTGTGCTTTCAAAGATCCTATGGATAAAAAATTAGAAGGTTTGCTTAAAAAGATGTTTGTTCAGCAGGGTTACCTTCTACAACCCATTTCATGCATTGTCCCTGTCACTACAGCCGCATATTTCTGGTTTGATGAGCTGATTAAGGTGCTCGATAGTGACTCTCCTCCTTATGAGGAGATTATGGACAGAGTCAATGCTCTCAAATTGGCTAATTCTTTCACTCTAGACGCCTCTTTGCAATTGGCTAAGTTAGCGGCTAAGAATTCTGGGTTTGCTATTGTGGCGCGCAGAGCGCTTTGGTTGAAATCTTGGTCGGCTGATGCGTCTTCCAAGAACAAGCTACTAAACATTCCTTTCAAGGGGAAAACGCTGTTTGGTCCTGACTTGAAAGAGATTATCTCTGATATCACTGGGGGTAAGGGCCATGCCCTTCCTCAGGATCGGCCTTTCAAGGCAAAAAATAGACCTAATTTTCGCCCCTTTCGTAAAAACGGACCAGCCCAAGGTGCTACGTCCTCTAAGCAAGAGGGTAATACTTCTCAGGCCAAGCCAGCTTGGAGACCAATGCAAGGCTGGAACAAGGGAAAGCAGGCAAAGAAACCTGCCACTGCTACCAAGACAGCATGAAATATCGGCCCCCGATCCGGGACCGGATCTGGTGGGGGGCAGACTCTCTCTCTTCGCTCAGGCTTGGGCAAGAGATGTTCTGGATCCTTGGGCGCTAGAAATAGTCTCCCAGGGTTATCTTCTGGAATTCAAGGGACTTCCCCCAAGGGGAAGGTTCCACAGGTCTCAGTTGTCTTCAGACCACATAAAATGACAGGCGTTCTTACATTGTGTAGAAGACCTGTTAAAAATGGGAGTGATTCATCCTGTTCCATTGAGAGAACAAGGGATGGGGTTCTACTCCAATCTGTTCATAGTTCCCAAAAAAGAGGGAACATTCAGACCAATCCTAGATCTCAAGATCTTAAACAAATTTCTCAAGGTCCCATCTTTCAAGATGGAAACCATTCGAACTATCCTTCCTTCCATCCAGGAAGGTCAATTCATGACCACGGTGGATTTAAAGGATGCGTATCTACATATTCCTATCCACAAGGAACATCATCGGTTCCTAAGGTTTGCATTCCTGGACAAACATTACCAGTTCGTGGCGCTTCCTTTCGGATTAGCCACTGCTCCAAGGATTTTCACAAAGGTACTAGGGTCCCTTCTAGCTGTGCTAAGACCAAGGGGCATTGCAGTAGTACCTTACCTGGACGACATTCTGATTCAAGCGTCGTCCCTCCCTCGAGCAAAGGCTCACACGGACATCGTCCTGGCCTTTCTCAGATCGCACGGCTGGAAAGTGAACGTGGAAAAGAGTTCTCTATCCCCGTCAACAAGGGTTCCCTTCTTGGGAACAATTATAGACTCCTCAGAAATGAGGATTTTTCTAACAGAGGCCAGAAAGACAAAGCTTCTGGACTCTTGTCGAATACTTCATTCCGTTCCTCTTCCTTCCGTAGCTCAGTGCATGGAAGTGATCGGGTTGATGGTAGCGGCAATGGACATAGTTCCTTTTGCGCGCATTCATCTAAGACCATTACAACTGTGCATGCTCAGTCAGTGGAATGGGGACTATACAGACTTGTCTCCAAAGATACAAGTAAATCAGAGGACCAGAGACTCACTCCGTTGGTGGCTGTCCCTGGACAACCTGTCACGAGGGATGACATTCCACAGACCAGAGTGGGTCATTGTCACGACCGACGCCAGTCTGATGGGCTGGGGCGCGGTCTGGGGATCCCTGAAAGCTCAGGGTCTTTGGTCTCGGGAAGAATCTCTTCTACCGATAAATATTCTGGAACTGAGAGCGATATTCAATGCTCTCAAGGCTTGGCCTCAGCTAGCGAGGACCAAGTTCATACGGTTTCAATCAGACAACATGACGACTGTTGCGTACATCAACCATCAGGGGGGAACAAGGAGTTCCCTAGCGATGGAAGAAGTGACCAAGATTATTCTATGGGCGGAGTCTCACTCCTGCCACCTGTCTGCTATCCACATCCCGGGAGTGGAAAATTGGGAAGCGGATTTTCTGAGTCGTCAGACATTGCATCCGGGGGAGTGGGAACTCCATCCGGAAATCTTTGCCCAAGTCACTCAACTTTGGGGCATTCCAGACATGGATCTGATGGCCTCTCGTCAGAACTTCAAAGTTCCTTGCTACGGGTCCAGATCCAGGGATCCCAAGGCGGCTCTAGTGGATGCACTAGTAGCACCTTGGACCTTCAATCTAGCTTATGTGTTCCCGCCGTTTCCTCTCATCCCCAGGCTGGTAGCCAGGATCAATCAGGAGAGGGCGTCGGTGATCTTGATAGCTCCTGCGTGGCCACGCAGGACTTGGTATGCAGATCTGGTGAATATGTCATCGGCTCCACCTTGGAAGCTACCTTTGAGACGAGACCTTCTTGTTCAGGGTCCGTTCGAACATCCGAATCTGGTTTCACTCCAGCTGACTGCTTGGAGATTGAACGCTTGATTTTATCGAAGCGAGGTTTCTCAGATTCTGTTATCGATACTCTTGTTCAGGCCAGAAAGCCTGTAACTAGAAAGATTTACCACAAAATTTGGAAGAAATATATCTGTTGGTGTGAATCTAAAGGATTCCCTTGGGACAAGGTTAAGATTCCTAGGATTCTATCCTTCCTTCAAGAAGGATTGGAAAAAGGATTATCGGCAAGTTCCCTGAAGGGACAGATGTCTGCCTTGTCGGTGTTACTTCACAAAAAACTGGCAGCTGTGCCAGATGTTCAAGCCTTTGTTCAGGCTCTGGTTAGAATCAAGCCTGTTTACAAACCTTTGACTCCTCCTTGGAGTCTCAATCTAGTTCTTTCAGTTCTTCAGGGGGTTCCGTTTGAACCCTTACATTCCGTTGATATTAAGTTATTATCTTGGAAAGTTTTGTTTTTAGTTGCAATTTCTTCTGCTAGAAGAGTTTCAGAATTATCTGCTCTGCAGTGTTCTCCTCCTTATCTGGTGTTCCATGCAGATAAGGTGGTTTTACGTACTAAACCTGGTTTTCTTCCAAAAGTTGTTTCTAACAAAAACATTAACCAGGAGATTATCGTACCTTCTCTGTGTCCGAAACCAGTTTCAAAGAAGGAACGCTTGTTGCACAATTTGGATGTTGTTCGCGCTCTAAAATTCTATTTAGATGCTACAAAGGATTTTAGACAAACATCTTCCCTGTTTGTTGTTTATTCAGGTAAAAGGAGAGGTCAAAAAGCAACTTCTACCTCTCTCTCTTTTTGGATTAAAAGCATCATCAGATTGGCTTACGAGACTGCCGGACGGCAGCCTCCCGAAAGAATCACGGCTCATTCCACTAGGGCTGTGGCTTCCACATGGGCCTTCAAGAACGAGGCTTCTGTTGATCAGATATGTAGGGCAGCGACTTGGTCTTCACTGCACACTTTTACCAAATTTTACAAGTTTGATACTTTTGCTTCTTCTGAGGCTATTTTTGGGAGAAAGGTTTTGCAAGCCGTGGTGCCTTCCATTTAGGTGACCTGATTTGCTCCCTCCCTTCATCCGTGTCCTAAAGCTTTGGTATTGGTTCCCACAAGTAAGGATGACGCCGTGGACCGGACACACCTATGTTGGAGAAAACAGAATTTATGTTTACCTGATAAATTTCTTTCTCCAACGGTGTGTCCGGTCCACGGCCCGCCCTGGTTTTTTAATCAGGTCTGATAATTTATTTTCTTTAACTACAGTCACCACGGTACCATATGGTTTCTCCTATGCTATTATTCCTCCTTAACGTCGGTCGAATGACTGGGGTAGGCGGAGCCTAGGAGGGATCATGTGACCAGCTTTGCTGGGCTCTTTGCCATTTCCTGTTGGGGAGGAGAATATCCCACAAGTAAGGATGACGCCGTGGACCGGACACACCGTTGGAGAAAGAAATTTATCAGGTAAACATAAATTCTGTTTTTTACATGTTTTCAGCTACTTAACTGCAAAGGGCTCCAATGCACTTGTGTGTATATATATATATATATATATATATATATATATATATATATATATGTGTGTGTGTGTGTGTGTGCGTGTGATACATTTTTACACACATACATACATACATACATAAATACATATATAGCTTTGATTCCTTATAACTTTTAATGGAATTTTTTTAATCCTTTTTATTAGTTTTATTATGAGTGTAACTGTGTTTTTAAATGTATTTATGTGTTTTGTGACACTTTTTATTGAAATATAACAGTTAACCCGAGTTCTGAAGTTACCCTAACTCTACAATATTATTTGCATTTTAGAATCCTTAAGGGGCGCACAAATATTTATGGCTAATAAACACTTTAATAATTATACATATCCTAAAAATGTACAGTAATATAGTACCAGATTTAGGTACACAGTATCCTCTATCTGCTGTTACCCCCAATTTGTTTGCCATTGGTCAGAAGTCCCCAAAGTAAACATTTTTAGTTCTACTTTTTCCTAGGACCACAAAAACTAGTACAGTTTGCTGTATGAGGCCCCTGGGCCGCCAGTTAGCCATACCTGAAATACTGTATGTCACCAAGAATCAGTGATATGTGGTGGCAGTATTGTGCATGGTGATACCACACACAAAGCTTTCCCATCCCCCACAGCACTGGAATCTTTCTAAAATTAAGGTTTTCTTTGTAAAAATGTCAATCACCTGTAACACTAGCTACCATGTTGATGCTGGTGAGACGTTTGTGTTGTGGATGGCGGCTTATGTATGATCAATTTGTGTGGGTATTGGAAAAAGAGAAAAAACGCGCGAGCGCTGGAACATTTGCACAAAATATTTATTGAACCATGGAGTAAAACACTAATATAAAAACACCTTTGCAAGTAGATGAAAGACGCGTTTCGCCTTCAGCAGTCCTCAGAAGCCTGAGCAATCATTGCACACTTGCATCTTTTAAAAGTGAAAAATGTGTGGGTAACTCAGAGAAAAACACTAAAATTAATGCTTTAAACTCAATTATCTCCTTCAATAATTAAAGGGACATTAAGCATAAAATGTTTCTTTCATGTTGAAGTAACAGCAATGCACTACTGTGAGCTAGCTGAACTTATCTTGCGAACCATTGGAAAGAAGCGTAAGCGTAAGCTTACAATGGTGTGCTTTTCAACAAAGGATGCCAAGAGAACAAATCACATTATATAATAGAAGTAAATTAGAAAGTTGTTTAAAATTGCCTGCTCTATCTGAACCATGAATGTTTAATTTTGACTTTACTGTCCCTTTAAGGTAACTTTGAGTATTGACTATGTTTAATATACAGTGTATTTAATATATCATTTACAAAGCTAACAATTGTATCACATTTATTTACATTCATTGAATGCAAATGTCTAAAAATACCTTCAGCAAGTGTGAAATCGCTCAGCAATAAATGGCAGATGATATCAAGATATTACGCAAATAATAATTCCTAAGTGAATGTTAATTCTGTTTAAATATACAGCATTAATGATTAAATCACAGAAATACATAGCCTTCTAGGTACTGAATATTTCTCGGAATCATCCGCTACCATTTTCTTAAAGGAACAAGAAGCTCTAAACGTTTATATCATTCATATAAAAATGTTAAGATACAAAATATTTAACTATATTAATATTTAAATGGTTTAATGGGAATGCAAACACCTAGAGATTTTAATATAAAGAGCTAGATTACAAGTGCTGCGATAAATAGTTTTTATGCATTAGCAAAAACATCGCTAGCGTTAGGCTTGTTGCGCTTGTTGGGTTCCGCTGGTATTACAAGTTGAAAAGAACCTGATTTTGCGCTAGTGGTAACACGAAAAGCACAAAATTCATAAGCGGGTTTCAGCGTGCATGTATTCCCCCATAGATATCAAATGGAGACAAAAAATGTGAAAAAACCCTAACACCCTACTCACGCAAACTACCTCGCATTTTCGCATTCCCCATAGAAATCAATGCAGAAAAAAGTGAAGAAAAATCGAGCACCCTACCATAAACCCCTAGCCCAATAACCCCTAATCTGCCATCCCCCCACATTGCAAACTATCTAAATAAAACTGTTAACCCCTAAACCACCATCCCCCCACATCGCAAACACTAAATCAACTATTAACCCCTAAACCGCCATCCCCCACATTGCAAAATACCTTAATAAACTATTAACCCCTACCCCCCCCCCACATCGCAGAGTTATAAACTAACGTCTAAACCCCCTACCTTTAAAAAAAAACAAAAACAAAAAAAAAACGTACCTGTAAAATTAAATCATTTAATGTAAAAATGAATCTTACCTTTTAAAAAAAAAAAAATAACACAAAAAAACTACAGAAAATAACAACCTACAAAACCTAACATTACAAAATATAAAAAAAATAACATTACAGAGAGAAAATTCCAAAATATTTTTTTTTTAATCTTATTCTAATACCCCCTTAAAAAAAAAAAGTCAGTGGGTTCGTTTACATGTGGAGCACAAAAATTAGAGCGATATGGATTATACATAAGCGGTATATTATCTCTCCATAACGCTTAATTTTTTTTTTTATCTGAATCATGTCATTGGTTGATTATTTTTTTTTGCGATAAGATTGTGAGTGGTATTCATTGTGTTATCACAAAGAAAAGTACATTTCTCTAACACAACGCCTACCGAAGGCACATAAATGATTTACAAATAAACATTTCCCTAGCTTTAGCCCTGCATAGTATTAACCCCTAAACTGCCAGGCCCCCACCACATTTAAATCTTAAACTGCCACAACCCTAATGGTAAAACCAAACCTCCGCTTTTAAAGGGTCAGTAAATTTTGGATTAAATGTTACATAAATGTACACTAGGTACAGAATTATGTGGCAAAAAGATAGCGGTGAAAGTGGGAAAAAAGGTAAATTAAATATTTATGCCCCAAAATGTTTACTTAACTTATTATGTGTCTCCATTCTTTTCGGATAAAAAACAAAACAAAAACATAACAAGTTCTCTATCTAATCACAGAGCATAAGATTGTGACGTTTAATTGTATGTAGTGCGCGGTGTAAATCTACACTTAGCCACCAATAAGCAAGTGTAACCCTGAATATGAGCCAAAAATGGGCCGGCTCCTAAGCTTTACATTCCTGTTTTTTACATAAAGATAGCAAGAGAACGAAGAAAAATTGATCATAAGAGTAAATTAGAAAGTTGCTTAACCCCTTAACGACGCATGTTGTACAGGGTACGTCGCACACAACCTGGTCTTTAAAGACCAGCGACGTACCCTGTACGACATTAGGGTTTAAAGCGGCTGGAAGCGATCCTGATCGCTTCCAGCCGCTTTCCGGTTATTGCAGTGATGCCTCGACATCGAGGCATCCTGCAATAACTCTCCTTCATCATCCGATGCAGAGAGAGCCACTCTGTGGCCCTTTCTGAACCGGACATCGATGGCCGGTATCGTTGGTGGGTGGGAGCCAGTCTGGGAGGCGGGTGGGCGGCCATTGATGGGCCGTGTGATGTGGAGGGGGGCGGGTTCGTGGGTGGGATCGCCGGGGCCTGCGCACGGGAGCGCGCACGTGCACGGGGCACGCGCACGGGAGCCGGGAACGGGTAGGGAGCGGGTGGGAACCGTTACACTGCAGAAATTTTTTTAACAGAAAGTGGGGAAAAAAATAAATAATAAAATTGATCTAAGGGATTTCGGAGGGAGGGAGGTGGGGGGCAAGCTACACTACAGAAACATTATAAAAAAATATATATAAATATATATAAAAAATAATAAAAACTATATTTTATTGTAAACTGGATGGCTACTAATAAGTTAGAGGGGGAGGGTTAGAGAGCTGTTTGAGGGGGGATCAGGGAGGTTGGGGGCTAAGGGGGGGATCCTAAACATGAGCATTTTTTTTTTATAAATACCTTTAATTTTAGTACTGGCAGACTTTCTGCCAGTACTTAAGATGGCGGGGACAATTGTGGGGTGGGGGAGGGAAGAGAGCTATTTGGGAGGGATCAGGGTGTGTGATATGTCAGGTGGGAGGCTGATCTCTACATTAAAGCTAAAATTAACCCTGCAAGCTCCCTACAAGCTCCCTAATTAACCCCTTCACTGCTGGGCATAATACACGTGTGGTGCGCAGCTGCATTTAGCAGCCTTCTAATTACCAAGAAGCAACGCCAAAGCCATATATGTCTGCTGTTTCTGAACAAAGGGGGTCACAGAGAAGCTTTTACAACCATTTTTGCCATAATTGCACAAGCTGTTTGTAAATAATTTCAGTGAGAAACCTAAAATTGTGAAAAATTTAACGTTTTTTTTTTCATTTGATCTCATTTGGCTGTGAAATGGTGGCATGAAATATACCAAGATGGGCCTAGATCAATACTTGGGGTTGTCTACTATACTACACTAAAGCTAAAATTAACAGCTAGAAGCTCCCTACATGCTCCCTAATTAACCCCTTCACTGCTGGGCATAATACACGTGTGGTGCACAGCAGTATTTAGCGGCCTTCTAATTACCAAAAAGCAACGCCAAAGCCATATATGTCTGCTATTTCTGAACAAAGGGGATCCCAGAGAAGTGTTTACAACCATTAATGCCATAATTGCACAAGTTGTTTGAAAATATTTTCAGTGAGAAACCTAAAGTTTGTGAAAAAATTTGTGAAAAAGTGAACAATTTGATCTCATTTGGCGGTGAAATGGTGGCATTAAATATACCAAAATTGGCCTAGATCAATACTTTGGGATGTCTTCTAAAAAAAAATATATACATGTCAAGGGATATTCAGGGATTCCTGAAAGATATCAGTGTCCCAATGTAACTAGCGCTAATTTTGAAAAAAAGTGGTCTGGAAATAGCAAAGTGCTACTTGTATTTATTGCCCTATAACTTGCAAAAAAAAAAGCAAAGAACGTGTAAACATTGGGTATTTCTAAACTCAGGACAAAATTTAGAAACTATTTAGCATGGGTGTTTTTTGGTGGTTGTAGATTTGTAACAGATTTTGGGGGTCAAAGTTAGAAAAAGTGTGTTTTTTCCATTTTTTCCTCATATTTTATAATTTTTTTATAGTAAATTATAAGATATGATTAAAATAATGGTATCTTTAGAAAGTCCATTTAATGGCGAGAAAAACTGTATATAATATGTGTGGGTACAGTAAATGAGTAAGAGGAAAATTACAGCTAAACACAAACACCGCAGAAATAAAGTAAAAAAAAAATAGCCCTGGTCCTTAAGGGAAAGAAATTGAAAAATGGCCTTGTCCTTAAGGGGTTAAACTTGCATGCTCTATCTGAATCATTAAATAAAAAAATTGGGTTTAGTATCCCTTTAATGGTAATACTATTTTATTTTTTTTGTTGTCTACTGGCCAATGAATATTTGGATCACGGTGCCTGGATAAGCAGCATCTATTAGCAGACAGATCTGTTATCCCCAGAGGGCAGAGGATTAACATCTCATCACACATACACAATGTGCTCTATTTTTATCAAATAATATGTAAACTATCATTGTGAAGCCTGGGCACTAGGAGCAGAAGTGTTACAGTTTGTCAGAATGTTCCCAGCTAAACCCTTCACTCTGAGGCTTAGATACAAGAACAAAGAATCTGTGGATACAGGAACTGGCAGATTGCAGTTATTATCACTCTGATATATCTAGTTTATATGCATGTTTCTGTAGATGCCAGACAAATGAAGGGCATTTATTGTAGTCCGCATTTCACTTTACTATAGAACTACATTTTATTCAGAATGGAATCTTATTAATTATTTTTAATATGGGACTTTACATATTTATTTTACTTTTAATTTAAAAAAAATCAGTGTATCCCTAAGTCCAAAGGACGTTAGTGGCCTGCAGATTGCGGTCAGCTTCTCTGTCACTTGTAGCTTAAAGGGATACTTAAGCCAATTTTTTTCTTTCGTGAGTCAGATAGAGCATGCAATTTTTTTTTTTATTTTTTTTTTTTTAAGCAACTTTCTAATTTACTCCTATTATCAATTTTTCTTTATTCTCATGATATCTTTTTTGAAAAAGCAGGAATATAAGCTTAAGAGCCGGCCCATTTTTTGGTTCACTACCTGGGTAGCGCTTGCTGATTGGTGGCTAAATGTAGCAAACCAATCAGCAAGCTGTACACAGGTGCTGAACCAAAAATGGTCTGGCTCATAATCTTACATTCTTGCTTTTGCAAATAAAGATAGCAAGAGAAGGAAGAAAAATTGATAATAGGAGTAAATTAGAAAGTTGCTTATAACTGCATGCTCTATCTGAATCCTGAAAGAAAAAAATTGGGTGTAGTATCCCTTTAAGGGTGAAATACAGGGAAGCAATTTGTTATAGCTGTGTCCAAATGTCTTTGAGTGAAGAGGTCAGCTTCCATAAAGGTACAGGAAGGACTTTTACATTGTGAAACAGCCAAGCAAGGACAAATCATAACTATCACTGTATGTGTTTAAGGAGCTATTATAGTGCAGAAATGACATCTAATTCACTAGCAACCCTGCAAGTCTACATTTCGGAAAGGAGATAAACACATAGGGCTAGGTTATGAGTGGAGTGGTAGTTTGCACTCGCATTTGAGTTAAAACTGCTAGAACTATTTTTCTTGCGTTCAGAGATTCGTGCCCGTATTACGAGGTAAAAGTAAAAGGTTTGCCCTCTTGTGTTCGTAACATCGCGGTAACAAATAGACTTTCACAAGTTGTGAACACAAAATCGCACTCCCCATAGACTTCAACGTAGCCGAAAAAGTTGGAAAAAAAAAACCTTACACACACAAATCTCGCAAACACAATCCCGGTTACAATGTTCTGCACATAGCAGAATATGTTCTATTTATTCTTAAAGATATATTTAAATATATAGCTGATGGATTTTTGCACAAATATATATATATATATATATATATATATATATATATATATATATGTATGAATATCTATTTAAAAATACATAGATAAACACATAAATACATGTGAGTGTACACATATATAGACATATAATTGCATTGGTGCACTTTGCCGTTAAGTAGATAAAAACATGTAAAAGCATATTTATGCAATATTCATATTTAATAAAGGTTTTAACTATGTATTTACTGTAAATATTTCACATTCCAATAATCACGTATATATATATATATATATATATATATATATATATATATATATATATATATATATATATACACAGAACGACTTCCAGCTCAGCCCTCCAAATGGTCAACAGCCTGGGTGCAAGGATAATGGTGCATATGTAGACAAAGGATGCACTAACAGGACTTTCACAAAGAAACACAATTTAATGTTGTTTTTGTTTTTTTTTTTTTCACAAAGAAACACAATTTATTGTTGGAACGTTTTCGGGGTTCACAACCCCTTCATCAGCATGCAAACAAGACATAAATCAAACCTTTTATAGTGTGTATGAGCACAAACAAACACAAACCTAGTGCCCTCCAAAGTGTGCCAAAATTTCGAGTGTGGAACGCATATTGCGTTCCACTGTGAGAGCCGAAACCGGAAGTTGTACTACGTCACTTCCGGTTTTCGGCGATAATATACACTCAATATGCATAAATACTGCAAAACAGAGTAACTTACTTGAACCTAAGTAAATCCACATACATATTTCGTGAAGCAAATTTAGATAAGTTAAGTGTGTATGAGCTTGTCATATTGTATAACGATCAAGCCAATCGTATATAAATGTGTGCACAAATCGTCATAGAGACGGTTGTCATGGTAGCAGTAAACAACGCTGCTTAGTGATAAAGTGTGAACAACAACGTAAGAATAGAAGGGGGACATATCAATGTAGCATATGTATAATAAAATGAGGAACATAGAACTAAAAACAACCATTAGTTATACAGGCTTATCACTAATGGATAAAAATAACTTATGGGAATTGTTGCGGAGTCAAAACTAATAACGCTGTGACATATTAATAATAGATACATAGGGAGTCATGTGGACAACCATATATGCAAAATCATAAGTGGCATACTGAAAAGTATCAGACCGTAAAATAGCCACATTTTTAACAGCATCTGGTCCAGGGGTATGAATTTTTGGATACTATTAATGGCATATGTTTAGGTATGTAACAAGGAGGTATCCATCAATCTCAGGTCAGCGTGGCAGAATTAATTTATATACAAAACCTATAAATACATGATGGCTTACATATATCCAAGATCAGCCTACAACAATGTATGGAATGAGGAGCATCTAGGTGCAAATTGTGGGCATATACATTCTTTCTGTGTCCACATATGTCCAGCCATGGTGGTCAACAAATTTAGAGTAGACAGTCCAACAGGCAACCATGATGTACCAATAAGGTATATGTATTGAAAATATTCCATAATACCCACAGGATGGATGGTAAGTGCAAAAACGGGTAATAGAAACAAAAGGGCCAGGCTTCCACTCAAGGAGATGGGAGCAGAATGCTACCACTCCATGGTGCCACAAGTAACAAGCCCTCCCTCCCCTAAAAGGGAAAGTAAAGAATGGAACTAAACGGAGCCACAATGCCCCTATGTCATACCCCCAGTAAGTGGCACTACCCATCAGGGTCATACGAGGCTCTTAAAGTCTGGCATGGTGTTCAACCCACCGGGCTGTATCGTGCCCAATCTAAACATCCACTGGGCCTCACACTTGAGGAGTAATTTGTTCCGGTCTCCACCCCGGTCCAGTGGTGGTATGTGATCAATCAAAATGTAGCGTATTGAGGAAACAGCGTGGCCTTTGTTAGCACAGTGGCGTGCCACTGGCTGTTCAGAATCGCCATGTTTCAATGCAGCTCTTATAGCTCTTATATACCAACATTAAATTGTGTTTCTTTGTGAAAGTCCTGTGAGTGCATCCTTTGTCTACATATATATATATATATATATATATATATATATATATATATATATTCTTATATGTGAAGAACATTGTAATGTGAATGTTAGGGTGTTTTTTCCCCCTTTTTTTCTCCATTGACTTCTATGGGGGAAAAGGTTTTTTGCGCGCAATGGGTTAGCGATAACTTTTGACTTTTAATTTGTAGTACATGCGCAACCCGAAACATGCAAAAAGTTCACTTCTAGCGTTCGAGAGAAAGCGCTAAATAGCGCTCCACTCGTAATCTGCCCTTATGTGTTTAACCCCAGGAAAGTAGTTACTGTCAGCTCCAGAGCAGCAATGCCCTACTGGGATCTAGCAGAACACATCTGGTGAGCCAATGACAAGAGACATGTGTAGCCACCAATCAGCAGCTAGCTCCCAGTAGTGCATGGCTGTTTGGGAACCTATCTAAGTATGCTTTTCAACAAAAGATAACAAGATAAACAAAATAACTTTAGGTAATAGAAGCTTTCTACCACTAGCCTCCTGTCCAGTCCCACAGTCCAATGAGACAGCAGCACTCACCAAATCTTCAAATTCCAAAAGTTTATTGGGAAACCAAAGTGAAAATGAAGACAACGTTTTGGACCTCTAGTCCTTAGTCATGAAGAGTTGGTGAGTGATGCTGTCTTATTGGACTGTGATTCTATGGGGCCGATTTATGAAAGTGCGAGCGGACATGATACGATGTAACGTATCATGTCTGCCGCACATCGATAAATGCCGACAGCATACACTGTCGGCATTTATCATTGCACAAGCAGTTCTGGTGAACCTCTTGTGCAATGCCGCCCCCTGCAGATTCACGGCTAGCAGGGGTGTCAATCAGCTTGATTGTATAGAATCGGGCGGATTGAAGACCGCAGCCTCAGAGGCAGCGGACAAGTTATGGTCTTTAGACAGCTGCTTAATAACTACTGTTTCCGGCAAGCCTGAAGGCTCGCACAGAAACAGGGGCATCAAGCTCCATTCGGAGCTTGATAATTCGGCCCCTATGTATGGTGGCCTGGTGTGAAGCCCTTAACAGATTTTCACCACTTGAATATATCTTTTGTGCTTTACATTATATTTGACTTTTTACTCCAGTCCAGTCCCATCAGAATTCAGATTAGAATTGTCTCACGTGCTGAAACACAAAGCCCCCTAATCACAAGATGCTCTAATGCATTTGTGGTGCAACCCCTTATACTGAATGGGGGCAATTTAAAAGGACAGTGTACAATTCTATTTCCTCTCTTTAATGTGTTCCTAACTATTTTACCTACTGGAGTGTATTCAACAAATAGCACCTTCACCTTTATTTCTTTCATACAAGTGGTGAGGGTCTACGATCCATTACTCCTGGGCATTACCTTTCCTAGCCACTAGGAGGAGGCAAATATTCCTAAGCTCCAAGTGTCCTATAAAACCTCTCCCACCTCTATATATAATTTATTTTCAGCTACTTCTTTTTTTTTTTCTTTCACAATTAGCTTATTGTTTTTATTATTATTATATATGTCCCATTAACATTTTACATTTGATACATTATCTTGTTTTGTTTCCACATTGAGATCATTAGATCGGCTCGAGTGTGTATCACGACGGCTTATGTAACCAACAAAAGACAAAATAGTTGGGCAGCCATCACCCGTTGTTTCTTCCTGATGGTTTGAGCATACACCATATGTCAGACTCTTTTGAATGATGTGGGGAGGGAATGAAGAGTGGCCGCTTATTCCATGAAAATAGCAGAAGGTGCTTTTTCAGCGATCAGTGCATTAATGATTTATAAGGAGGTAGCACAATTAGTAGATGACCTTTTGAAGTGGGTGTGTTAGTAAGATTAGATGTTCAGGGGGTTTATGATATACATTCCTCTTTCCCAGCTCATATGCCGATCGACTATGTTGGTAGCTGTGATTGGCTTATTGTTAGGGTCACTCCCATTTAGGAGGAGTTAGATTATAGCACAATCGGATAGGTTTTAAATATTTATATAATGTGAACACCTGTTTTAGATTACTATGCCTGATGAGACGTCATTGGAGGCCGAGTAACATGTTGCATGTATCAGTTGTAATCCTGTTGGGGTGTCATAAAACCAGAGAATTTATCCCTAGAATTTTCGAGTAGTTCATTTTTAATACAAACATATGTAAACTATAGACTAGGCTTTGGCCAGGTCTTTGTCTAAGAAAGACACTCCCATGTAGCCTTTGATTGGTGTATGGTAGGACACACCTTAATAAATCAAGTATACAATGGGAGTCAACAGTTACTATACAGTTTTTTTTTTCTTCCTAACCCCCTGAAAGCAACTGATCAGAGAGAGTGTGAGAGAGAGAGAGAGAGAGAGAGAGAGAGAGAGAGAGAAAGAGAAAGAGAGAGAACACACTGGAGGACTAAACTAGCTGAGTATATTAGCATTCTTGTGCATTCTTCTTGGGATAGATTGGTTCACTATCTTTAGTTAATATTACTTAACCTGGGTTTATTTAATCTAGAGTTGCCAGGTATAATTTGGACTGGATTTTGTAGCTTTTGGTATTTTCTTGAGGCTTGTTTAATTAGTTTGTAACTTGTAGGTAATTGTCCATTTTCATACCTATTATTTGTCTTCCAATAAAATAATTATTTTAAAAAGTGGACAACCCTTTTTGTTTTAATATTCTGGTATTAATTACCACCACACCTGTAAGATGACAGAGTGTTCTGTATTTGAACTATTTTACTGTTTTAATAAATGACATTACTATTAGATCGTGTTCCTGCTTGTTGCTGATTCACAGTCTACACCCAGGGGACTATGATGAGCCAGAGGGATAGTGTGCTAAATCCCTTCTAATTGCTCAGATGGCCTTCACTAGCACATAAGTGTGCTCCTACTTTTGTGAGTAATACATCTGCTGTTTTCTTTCCATTTAGACACTTTCACACGATGTTGCGCCTACTTTGTCACGATGTGGCACCTACTTTGTCACAATGTGGTGCCTACTTTGTTTTTCCTTTTAGGATTTCTCCTCTTGTTTACCCTTTTTACATTTTGATTAATGAGATCTTCCTAAATCATCAGTTTGTAGACTACTCAATATGTTTTTGGCTTTGTTAGACTTGGTATTGTATACAATTTACTTGCATAGCGCCACTTGATTGTTTCTTTGTTGAGGAATGTTTACTTCCATAGGTGCCGCAGGGACATGTCCTTTGCCTCCTCCTGTTGGGATGTCGGTATACTCCTGTTTCATTTCCTCTGCTATGTTACTGCACTGGTTTGGCTTCTATTGCTTTGTGTACTGTCTTTCAGTAGTTTGGGGCCTATGGGTAAGAACTTTTTAATTATAATTATGGCTATAATATTTTTATTTATTATACTGTGTAGCCAAGGGACAATGATATTTGTTTTATTTGACTCCTTTTAAATTTCATGTAGCTGATAGTCCCCTTTATTTTGATTTATTTTTATATTTAGCAGTATCTCACACCCACAGACTTGTGTTGTTTCTTCCACAGCATGGTTGAAAAATCAATTTTCCAAAGAGTTTTCTTGTTCCTTAATCAAGAGTCACTTTTCTGGGTGTTTCTGGGTGTTACTACGCACCAAATTTGATGCAATACTCAAACTCCTAAACAACCCATAAACTAGTAAAAATTTCTACCACTTGATATTGGGAAATGCATAATCACGTGATTAATTAAATCAGCCAATCTGATTTAAATATACATTTTCTACTATCACTAATTAATCAAATTGCTCTATACTATGTCATTGATCACTCATCAGAATTTGTAAGTGCCATTTGTTACATTGTGTATTATACTTTGAAAGTATGTATGTGTGAAATTAGTATTAAAGATAAACATTGATGATGGCATTAGGCCACACAGTGTAATATTTTTGACAATGACTTTAATAATCAAATGATGTTTAATTCAATATAATCTTAAGGTATATAGCTCAAAGGGATAGTCTACTTATCATTAAACTGTCATGAATCAGATACAGCACAGAAAATAAAATCACCTCATCCTATTTTCTTCCTTCTCTTGAATTTCATTTTCATTAAGAAATGTCCTCTTAAATGTCAGCCCATTTTTTAACGCCTGTGTAGGAGTGGTGTTTAAAACTAGTCTTCAATCAGGAAGTGATACACAGGTGCAGAAAGAAAACTGGCCCAGCTCTTAAAATATCCATTGTTTGCAAATAAATGCATATGATACCCTGATTACATGTTATATTCGCAATTATTTTTTCTCTGAATAATAATATATTTACAATATATACATATAGTGGTATAAATAAACACAGCGATATGAAAGACAACATTGTTTAGAACAAAAATAAGAATTTAGGCACATGTAAATATGTTTGCAAAAGATTTCATAACACACACATATATATATATATATATAAGTTTGAGCAGAGATGTAGAAATTCTAGCATTAATAATCATTTAAAAAAAAAAGAAAAAAACATGAGATAAGCATATCAGGATTTCTAGAAATACAAATACACATTAATGTATAAAAATAAATAAATAAATCATTTTCTATGAGATATTGTTTGTTCAGGTATAAATCTAGCTATTTCTTGGACATTAACAGAAGAAAAATGTGCTTCTTCATGGACAGTAATGAAATGGTATAAATATAGTTGGAAAAAAAGAAAAAACTGACTTCATTTGATGGTCATTCGGGGCAGATCATTTGATAAATATGGATATCCGCAACATCGATGACTCTTATTTATCAACAGTCCGGACTGGACGCGCGTGTTTTTGACAGACTTATTGATAAATAAGGCGGTCGAATCTAGATTCGCGGCAGCGATGTATTGCGACCGTATAGCCCATCGCAAATGCATCAAGATTGACGCCTTGATAAATCGTCCCCTTGGTCTTTTCACCTAGCATATGTGTTTCCTCCTCTTATTCTCTTGGCAAGGATAATTGCCATAATCAGACAGGAAGGCGAATCTGTGATATTAATTGCTCCAGCCTGGTCGCAGGACTTTATTTGCGGATCTGGGTCAGATGTCCAGTTGTCCTATATGGCCACTTCCGGATCTTCTGTCTCAAGGTCCATTTTTTCATCAAGATCTCAAATCTCTAAGCTTGATGGCATGGAGATTGTGGGGCATATGTATCAAGCTCCGAATGGAGCTTGATGCCCGTGTTTCTGGCGAGCCTGCAGGCTCGCCAGAAACAACAGTTATGAAACAGCGGTCACAAAGACCGCTGCTCCATAACCTGTCCGCCTGCTCTGAGCAGGCGGACAGGAATCGCCGGAAATCAACCCGATCAAGTACGATCGGGTTGATTGACACCCCCCTGCTGGCGGTCTATTGGCCGCGAGTCTGCAGGGGGCGGCGTTACACCAGCAGCTCTTGTGAGCTGCTGGTGCAATGCTGAATACGGCAAGCGTATTGCTCGCCGTATTCAGCGAAGTCTGGCGGACCTGATCCACACTGTCGGTTCAGGTCCGCCAGACTTTGATAACTTGGGGCCTGTATGTTTAGTTTTTAGGCAGAGGGGTTTTTCAGAGTTTGTTGTTGAGACTTTGAAACAGGCCGGTAAGCCTGTGACAAGGAAGATCTATCATAAGGTTTTGAAGGCTTATATTTGATGGTGTTTGAATCATGGTTTTTCCTGGCATGACTTTCAAATTCCTATGACTTTCCAATTCTTGCAGGATGGTTTGGTTAACGGTTTATCTGCAATTTCTATCAGTGGTCACATTTCTGCCCTTTCAGTCTTGTTTCATAAAAAGATTGCTAATCTTCCTTACTCTCATTGTTTTGTGGAAACATTAGTCAGGATTAAACCTGTCCTAAAAGCAATCTCTCCTCCTTGGAGTCTTAATTTGGTTTTAAAGGTTTTGCAAGCTCCACCTTTTGAGCCCTTGCATAAAAGATGTATGATCTATCTTGGAATCTTTTGTTTATTTTTGCTATTTCTGACAGAAGAATTAATAAGCTCTCTGCCATTTCTTGTTATCCTCCTTCTCTTATTTTTTATCAGGATAAGGCATTTTTGAGAACTAAGTTTGTTTGTTTTTTTGCTTAAGGTTATGTTCGTGGACAATAATAGTAGGGAATTCGCTGTTCCTTCATTTTGTCATAATCTTAAGAATTCTATGGAGAGGCTTCTCCATAAGCTGGATGTTGTCAGGGCTCTGAAGTACAATCTGCAGGCAACTAATTATTTCAGACAAACTACTAGTTTGTTCATTTTTCTGGTTCTAGGAAAGGTGAAATGGGTATGACTGTTTCCTTGAGTTCTTCACTTAAGCTTTTAATTCAAAAGGCTTACTTTGAGGGTGAGCGTTCAGTCTCCTCCTAAACAAATCACTGCCCATTCTACTTGGTCAGTTGCCCCACCTTGGGCCTTTAAGAATGAAGCCTCTGTAAATCAGATATGAAAGGCAGCTACTTAGTCTTCTTTGCATACTTTCACTAAATTCTACCATTTAAAGCTCATCATGCTGTTGTTTCTGGTTGATGGTGTTTTTTTCAATGCTTTTTTCCTTGTTTACATGAAAAAAATATATAATATATATTTTAGCTCTTTCTAGTAATGTGAAAAAAAAGATTTTAAAAATAAAATTAATAAACGCCTAAATAGATGATATATCATGCTGGTCCTACCCACATTACTTGTGAACTTCACTGCTTGGGACTCTCACCACCTGTATTAGACAGTGTTAATATGAGTGTACTTTGTAATGTATTTTTTAAGTGTTTTGTGAAACTTTTTAATTTCTGAAAACAGTTAACCACAACTCTGAGCTCTCTGAAAGGATTCTCGCATAAATCAAAATTGCACTAGCGATATCGTGCTTGTGCTCAACTTGCGCTCAACTTTTAATATCAGCACAATGAAAATGACTTGCGAAAAAGCGATTTTGTAATATAGTCCTTTGTGTATTGTCTCCCAACCCATACTGAAGATTTCTGAACTTAAAGTGATGGTAAATGTCATACTATAAGAATAGTGTCAATGAAAAATATATTATTTTGCAAGTAAAAACCACATTTAAAAAAAAAAAAAAAAAAGAGTATAAATATTTTATAATAAAAGATTTACAATCCTAATTGGTATTGTTTGTTCCTCCGCCCCCCCTTAATTTCTTCTTTTGGCTGGGCTGTGATGTATAGAGCAGTCAAACCCACTCTCTACAGGCTTTAAAGGGGCTGGACTTCAGGATTGTCAAATGACACACATGTTGATTGGATGATCACTGGAATTGTCATCCAAATGGGCCGGCATAACAATGCAATAGAAGCATTATTATATGCACTAATTTAACCATTTCAATTGGATTGAATTAAAATAAAAAAGGTACATATATATTTTTTAAAGGCAAAGATTAAATATATGGCATTTGATTAGTTAAGGTTTACCATCACTTTTAATTCTGGTTAGAATTTTTTTTGTAAACAAGAAGGTTTAGATTAAATAATGCTTCCAGTTGGTTTCTGTGACATAGAGCTACTAAAATATATGCAAAAACAACAACAGTGTATATAAAGGATATGTGATCTTAATGATTTGATCCCCTGCTGATTTTGTACGTTTTCCCACTGACAAAGAAATAATCAGTCTATAATTTTAATGGTAGGTTTATTTGAACAGTAATAGACAGAATAACAACAACAAAATCCAGAAAAACGCATTTCAAAAAAGTTATAAATTGATTTGCATTTTAGTGAGTGAAATAAGTATTTGATCCCCTATCAATCAGCAAGATTTCTGACTCTCAGGTGTCTTTTATACAGGTAATGAGCTAAGATTAGGAGCACTCTCTTAGAGGGAGTGCTTCTAATCTCAGCTTGTTACCTGAATAAAAGACACCTGTCCACAGAAGCAATCAATGAAATTCCAAACTCTCCACCATGGCCCAGACCAAAGAGCTGTCCAAGGATGCCAGAGACAAGATTGTAGACCTACACAAGGCTGGAATGGGCTACAAAACCATCACCAAGCAGCTTGGTGAGAAGGTGACAACAGTTTGTGCGATTATTCGCAAATGAAAGAAACACAAAATAACTGTCAATCTCCCTCGGTCTGGGGCTCCATGCAAGATCTCACCTTGTGGAGTTTCAATGATCATGAGAACAGTGAGGAATCAGTCCAAAACTACACGGGAGGATCTTGTCAATGATTTCAAGGCAGCTGGGACCATAGTCACCAAGAAACAATTGGTAACACACTACGCCTGAAATCCTGCAGCGCTCACAAGGTCCCCCTGCTCAAGAAAGCACATGTACAGGCCCGTCTGAAGTTTGCCAATAAACATCTGAATGATTCAGAGGAGAACTGGGTGAAAGTGTTGTGGTCAGATGAGACCAAAATCGAGCTCTTTGGCATCAACTGAACTCGCCCTGTTTGGAGGAGGAATGCTGTCTATCACCCCAAGAACACCATCCCCACCGTAAAACATGGAGGTGGAAACATTATGCTTTGGGGTGTTTTTCTGCTAAGTATACAGGACAACTTCACCGCATCAGATGGGGCCATGTACCATCAAATCTTGGGTGAGAACCTCCTTCCCTCAGCCAGGGCATTGAAAATGGGTCATGGATGGGTATTCCAACATGACCCAAAACACACGGCCAGGGCAACAAAGGAGTGGCTCAAGAAGAAGCACATTAAGACCCTGGAGTGGCCTAGCCAGTCTCTAGACCTTAATCCCATAGAAAATCTGTGGAAGGAGCTGAAGGTTCAAGTTGCCAAACGTCAACCTCGAAACCTTAATGACTTGGAGAGGATCTGCAAAGAGGAGTGGGACAAAATCCCTCCTGAGATGTGTGCAAATCTGGTGGCCAACTACAAGAAATGTCTGACCTCTGTGATTGCCAACAAGGGTTTTGCCACCAAGTACTAAATCATGTTTTGCAAAGGGGTCAAATACTTACTGTATTTCACTCATTAAAATGCAAATCAATTTATAAATTTTTTTAAATGCATTTCTGGAATTGTTGTTGTTATTCTTTCTCTCACTGTTCAAATAAATCTACCATTAAAATTATAGACTGATCATTTATTTGTCAGTGGGCAAATGTACAAAATCAGCAGGGGATCAAATCATTTTTCCCCTCACTGTATATAAGTAAGCCCCATATACAGTTAAGTCCCATATACTTGATTTGAGATGGATGCAGTTGAATTCAGACAACTATATGGGAGAGAGAGCGGACACAATAGTGAAGACCATTTGAAGAAAAACACAGCAGCTACAAGGAAGTATACTCACATAGTATAGAGCTATATATAAGATCTTAGAGGTAGCGCTTGTAGGTTTTGAGCCCCACGGCTATACAAAAGGCAATCACTGAACTTCAATGATTCCAGGTAAAAGATACAATTTATTTAAAAACAAACATATTTATGGTCTAATGTAATGTCCAAAATCCTCTAAGAGCTTAGATATAGCTCTATACTATGTGAGTATACTTCCTTGCAGTTGCGGTGTTTTTCTTATCTCAGTGCATTTTAACACTTTTTTACAGCTTGACAGGACTAGTTCATGTGTGCTGTATAGATAATGTTTCCATGGAGTTATTTATGAGTCAGTATTGAATGCTAAAAGGCAAGTCTGTCAAAAAAACTGAAATAAGGGGGCAGTCTGCAAAGGTTTAGTTACAAGGTAATCACAGAGGTAAAAATAGTATTAATATAACCATGTTGGTTGTGTAAAACTGGAAAATAGGTAATAAAGGGATTATCTGTCTTTTTAGTCAAATTCTTTTATTAACATAGAAACCGTGAGCAAAACACATCAAGTCCACATGGAATGTAGAAGTATAAAGGTTACATTAACAGTATCAGTGCATCGACACAGTCTCCAAATTTTCAATACTAACAGGTAATAACTGGGTGTATTCAAAAAAGGAGTAAGAGATGGAAAGAGGGGAATGAGGTCACAATAAATCGAGAATTGTAGCAACGTGGGGTGTCCAGTCCCGGGGGAAGCCGCCCGCCTCAAAGCCCTTTGAAGAGTTCTCCCAAGTCCCAATAGCCAATAATAATATTAATATGGCTCCTTAAATCTCGTAGCCCTATAGTCGCTCATTGTGAAGTGAGTATGGATTTTTGGTAGTCTTCCCAAATTGCCTGGATAGCTATGAAATTGTCCGTGGACCATCAGATACCCTAAGCCTCCACATTCCCAAAGAGGGTACGTCTGAGGCCCTCCAGTTTCTTGCTATCAACGTTTTAACACTATTTGTGAATATCCTAAATAAAGGGGAGAGGGATATGATCGGCAGTTTTATAGGCTTATTTAGTAGCCATATGAGGGGATCAGGTGGGATTTGAATGTGTAGTATCTTCTCAACTTCCGCTATTACTTCATACCAGAAGTGGTTCAATCTTGAGCACCACCACCACATGTGGCCCATACCACTACCAATGTGTCCACACCTCCAACATTTATTGTTAGTGTTTGGGTATAGCCGGTGTATTTTTCGTGGGGTTAAGTACCAACAGTGTAGGATTTTATAATTGGTCTCTAGAATGGATGCAGATATGGAGGATTTTTTAGTGTTTAGGAATATAGTGGCCGCTGTTTGTGGAAGAATGATTCTACCCAGTTCCCTTTCCCACATCTCTATGGAGTACGGCAGGATGCCTGGTAGCGGCTGGAGTATAATTTTATATATGGCGTATAGGGAGTGTCTCACCGGAGAGCTCGACAAAAACAACTTCTCCAGATTTGTGGGGGGACGGATCATGTTACTCTTATGGGTGTGTGTATTTATGTAATTTTGGAGTCTTCTATAAGAGAACCAATTTCGTGCCCATCCATAGCCCTTTTCAATAAGCTGTTCCTGAGTGTTTAAGTGTTCGTTGGAGGTGACATTAAATATTTGTATATTATCATCGGGGCATGGGAGAGGACCCAGGCTCCCTAGCAACCTTAATGAGAAAACGGAGTTATGGGTCAGAGATGTCAGGGGGCCCGGGTTGGAAGATAAGCAAGGGTTTTGCTGTATAGCTCGATCCCATACACCCGCAGTCTCCATGGTGATCGGAAAGGGGAGCAACTTAGCTGCGTCACGGAATGTGGGGCTCCAGAGCAATGTAGCCAGTGACAGATTAAGGTTAATATGTTCTTCTAAACAGACCCATCTCCTCTGCTCCCCCGCCACCCTCCAGTCAAGGATCCGTTGCAAATATAATGATGTCCTGTACTTATCAAGGTCGGGGACGCTAAGGCCCCCATGCTCCCTCAACAAGGACATAGTAGCTTTATTAATTCTTAGTGGCTTTTTTTTCCAGATAAAAGCACTGAATAGGCTCTGCACCTGTAGAAGGTATTTGGGAGGCAGGGGTATCGGGACCACCCCCATTATGTATAGGAGCCTGGGAAAAATGTTCATCTTTATCGTGTTGATCCGTCCCCACCATGAAAGCTTCTTTGAGCCCCAAGAAGATAAGTCGCGCATAATTGCGGTTTTGTTGGGTATATAATTTTCTTGGAACAATCTATCAAAAGTTTTAGGGAGAGAGATGCCCAGGTATCTGAGCGCCCCATTGCACCACTTCAGGGGGCAGGTCAGTTTAATAGATGCTACCAAGCTCTCCGGGAGGCCAAGGGCCAGAATCTCTGACTTGGTATGGTTATCTAGGAAGTCTGTGAGGGACTGAAAAGTTGCAAGTTCTGACAGTAGTATAGGTATCGAGGACTCAGGCTGGGTAAGGGAGAATAGGATGTCATCGGCAAAGAGCGACAGCTTGTATTCGTCACCCCCCACCATGATCCCCGGGGCCCCCGGGGTATTTCTTATTCTGGAGGCGAAAGTCTTGATTAAGAGGGCAAACAGTAGGGGAGAAAGAGGACAACCCTGATGTGTACCGTTACTGATATCTATTGGGGAGGAAAGGGATCCGTTAACCATAATGCGGGCACTAGGTGAGTTATATAAGGCGAATATACGTTTCAGGGTGGTGTCGCCTATTCCAAATGCCCCCAGGGAAGCTCTAAGATAAGACCAATTAACCCGGTCAAATGTCTTTTCGGCATCTGTCGAGACAAAGGCTGTAGGAATGTTATGGTTGGTGGCATGCCAGATCAATATGATATTACGAACAGTGTTGTCCCTGACCTCTCGGCCAGGGATGAAACCCACCTGATCGTTATGTATGAGGATAGGAGAATGCGGTTAAGATGGGTAGCTATAATCTTTGCATATATTTTTAGATCAGTGTTAATTAGAGAGATCGGGCGATAGTTAGTAATTAAGTCTGGGGCTCTATGGGGTTTGGGGATTACAGTAATGTGTGCTTGTAGTGACGATGGCGAGAAGGCTCCAACATCGTCTATGCTATTGTAATATCTAAGTAGGTAGGGAGAAAGAATTTCTTTAAATTGTTTATAGTATGAGTTACTGAACCCATCTGGGCCCGGAGCTTTCCCATTGGGGAGGGACGACAAAGCCAACAGGAGTTCCTCTTCTGAGAGAGTCAAATCTAGTTCGTCCCTCTGTTCATTAGTTAATTTAGGCAAAATTATATCATTAAGGTAGGCAGCTATGTCTTCAGGGTGAGGATCTGCTATCGCTCGCCTAATGTTGTAGAGATTGTCATAGAAGTCTCTAAAGGCTTGTGTGATATCTGCAGAAGTAGATTTTAAGGTCCCTCTAGGGTCTCTGATTCCCATTATATATTGTTTATTCATTCTTTTTTTGAGTTGCCTGGCTAACATCCTACCCTGTTTGTTCGCGCCCTCGAAGTAAATTTTTTTGAGAAATAAGGCTTTGTTTTTGGCTTCAGTACCCAGGAGTAACCGAAGCTGGTCTCTTTTATGTGTAATGCTGTCAGAGAGGGATTTGTCTGTGGGATGCGTCAGGTGTAGGGCCTGGAGTTTGGCTATATCGCTCAAGAGAGCGTTAAGATAGATGTGCTGTATTTTGCATTTGGCTGTTCTGATTGCAAGAAGCTCTCCTCGGAGAACACACTTGTGAGCGTCCCAAGTATTATGTATAGCTGTTTCAGGTATGTCATTTCTTTGGAAGTAGTCGAGTAGAGTCTTTTGTATTTGTATAATTACCTGGGGGTCTCTAAGGAGGGATTCGTCAAATCGCCATGTAGACTGCAAAGGGTCTATGGGGCGCCAGCTTAGCTGGCAGCTAATTATAGTGTGGTCAGACCACGTTATAGGGAAGATGTTGGTAGAGGTAATAGAGGATAGGCTGATTATGTCAGTGAAGAGATAGTCTATTCTTGTATATAACTGATGGGGGCTAGAGTAAAAGGTAAATTCCCTATCGTTGGGGTGTTGGAGACGCCATGAGCCATGTATAGCTAGATGTGAGAGGGATTGTTTGACTTGACGTAGTGTCTTGGTGTGTGTGGAGGAGGTGCTCGTGGAACAGTCCAGGGCAGGATGAAGTGCCAGGTTAAAGTCACCCCCCAGAATCAAACTACCCCTGGCTACTTCAAGGACCTTTTGGCAGAGTTGGTAAAAGAATGGGGCAGCATTTGTATTGGGAGCATAGAGATTCACCAGCGTGACGGGTTTGTGGTAAATAAATCCTACCAGTATTATATATCGTCCTTCTTTATCTCTATGGGTGGAGGTCAATGTAAAAGGTAAGTTTCTATGTATTAAGATACCAACCCCATTGTGTTTGGAAGAGTGGGAAGAGAAGAAGGCAGTCCCGAATTTCCGGAAGCTGGCTTTAGGTTCAAAGCCCCTCCGAAAGTGCGTCTCATGAATAAAGAGAATATCACCCCTCTGTCTTTTATAATCTCTTAAGGCCATTGACCTCTTTTGGGGGCTATTTAGTCCTTTAGTGTTGTAAGATAGGAACCTAATTTGATTCAATGTATTAGTCGTATGTCTATGGGGATAAGAGGTCATTGAGTCTAGTATACACTAGGTCGCTTTGGGCAAGTTGAGAGGCGGGAGCCCACCCCAAGACCGGACAGGAAAAAAAAAAAAAATTTAAAGAGGGAATGGAAAGGGAACATATCTAGAAAATCAAACAATACTTTTTGTAAAACAACATATATAGAGAGAACAGTGTTATATGTAAGTAGTGTATACATCGTTCCGTTGTACACTTTACTGAGGGGGAAGAGAGTCGCCTTATGAACTCTTAGGTTATGACAAAAGCAAAAAGCATCAGGAATATATCAAAACACAGGATTGATATTATCTAATATAAATGTAATAGCGGGATGCATAAAATGTCCCTTATTTATTAGATGTTATTAGGTAAATGCCCCAGTGCCTTTTATATACACCATCTAAACTAGGATACAGCTTTTAATATGGGGAATGGTCACATAGGCCCAGGAGGACACCTGACAGGTGAATGATGAGACTGATATCCCTCGGACTCTAGGGCCGCAAACTACAATGGAGTCGGGGCCTATTAGGGGGACATCCACCCCCTATTATTATCTAGTGGGGACCCTGCATGAATATCTAAGCATCATGTGATGCGGACTGTACCAAGCTGTCTTAGATAGAATAAGGATCAGTGTATTAAACAATACAGTCTAACCACGTTAGTGTCTTTTAATGCTAAACCTAAGACAGCCTGGGTAACAGTTAGGCCAATAATAGGGGAGTTAGTGGGAGTAGAGGGTTATCTAGAACTCCCCGTGGTTAACAGGGGAGGGTAGAGATACGTCTAAATGCCTCTAATGGACCTACCCTCGCGGGAGATGTAGCCTTTAGTATAGGGGGCGGTCATACAGGGCCAGAAGGCTATCAGTAAAGTAGATCCCAGAGTTGCCACACAACACACCCTGGGTTCACAAAACATAAAGGGTCAGGGCACTTTAGAGAAACACAATTAAGCTACAACCTACTGTTGAAACAATAGCATTAATCATAGAGCATTGTAAGAAGTAAACTATACAGCGATGTACTAAACAGTGTAGAATTCAGAATACAAACAATAGAAATTCAACCACTTTAACTCCTTTTCATTTTGAACATATACATAACCTGGGTGGCGGCTACACCGGGAAAGAGGGGGGCAATGTAAAGTTTAGCTCGAAATCCTGTATGCACTAGCACAGATATGGTGTAAGTGTCCATTGTAGCCTGGGATAAAAACATGTAATAACCACGGGGACAGTTAACTGTGTTGGTCTAGAGGAATGCAAGCTACATCTAATCTTAGAGGTCGACCATAAATATACATAGCATGTGGTAACATATATCAACATTGGTGGGATAAACAAAACATAGAGTGAGCTTTGATGCCAAGGAACATCTAATGTCCAGTAGTGCAAAGTTCCACTTAGCAGAAATTACGTAGCAGTCACCGTGGAAGGAGTTAGGAAACATAGTCCATGGCGTTGTATTTAGTGGGCATAATAAAAACTGCAAATGAGGCATAAAATTAAAGTCATAAACAGTGCCATATGTTACCAGTGGAAAGTCAGGTCTTCAATGTGTCCATACGGTGTGGTAGGATGGGCCTCGAGAGCCCAGTGGGAAGTTTGCGCGCTACAAATTAGCCTGTGTGGGAAAGCTTGGGTTCTATCAAAAGAAGGGGGTATTCAGCGAATACCGGTTGGAAAAAAAGGGGGGAAATGGGTCCCAGGGCTAGGACTGGAGAGTAGTGCATCATGAAGGCGAAGAGCCATTTCTGGGCGGCAAGTTATCCATTTTCCTTCTCTTGGGTTGTGCCCTTTGCCATTGCGGTCTTTGTTCCAGTGGGCGTGAGGGACCCGGCTCCGCGGGCGCGGGTGGGGTCAGAACACCCGGGTGCGCTGGATTGTTAAAAGGAATGTTGAGGGATCTGGAGAGTTGGTCGAGGTCGTTATAGTCCTTATATATGATTTGTGAGCCATTGTGGCTGATAATTAAACTAAAAGGAAAACCCCATCGGTACTTAATGCGGTGTTCTTGCAGTACACTGGTAATGAATTTAATCTCCTTGCGTCTCTGTATCGTGTAGGGGCTGAGGTCCTGATAGATCTGGAGGGAGTGACCTCTGAACGATATGGTCTGCTGGGTCCTAGCCGCCTGCCATATGTCCTCCTTGGTTGAGAATCTTAAAAATCGGACAATGACATCCCGCGGGGGAAGTGGGGGCTTAGGTAAAGGGCGTAGTGCCCTATGCGCCCTGTCCAAATCTTCAGGTAGTAGCGGCGGGGATTCAGGAGAGAGGTGTTGAGCTAGACCAATGATATATCTTTTGAGGAGGTCAGGAGTCGCATCTTCTGGGATACCGCGGAACCTCAGGTTGTTCCTACGCCCGCGGTTATCCAAGTCCTCTATTTTATCCTGAAGAGACTGTACTTTAGAGTCCTGAATAGAGAGTTGTTGTGTGTTCAGGCTGACCAAGTTGTTCAAGGTCTCTTGGCCTTCCTCAAGGTGATCCATACGAGCACCCATTTCATTAAGGTCTCTTTTGAGGTCCCTCATCTCCTCCTTGATTCAGAGGGCAGATCGGCAGAGTTGAGGAGGGTAAGTCAGACCCGGCTGTGAGTTGAGATGTGAGATAATAGCGCTGCGGTCCCGCGCCTGAGGCAGCAAACTGGCATCTAGTCAAGGCATATGCTGTCCATCTATGATCATAGGTCTGAGGGCAGGTTAGCATAGGTACTTAGCACTGTATCTGGCATTAAGTTTAGTAAAGTCCTGATTAGGTTAGCACCACTAAGAGGAAAGGCTGACACGGAGCCTTACAGATTTGCGGCCATGTTCCTGCACGGCTTGGCTCCGCCCCCGGGATTATCTGTCTTTTTAAACAATAAACATTCTGAAGTAGACTGTGGGGCCGATTTATCAAGGGCTGAATGGCCCCTGATGCCCCTGTTTCCACGCGAACCTTCTTAAGACCACTGCTCCTTAACTGGTCCGCTGCTTCTGAGGCTGCGAACATCAATCCGCCCAATCCTATACGATCGGGTTGATTGACACCAGAACTACTTGTGCAATGTTAAATGCTGTCAGCGTATGCTGTCGGCATTCAGCGATGTCTGTCGGACATGATACGCTACAGCATATCATGTCGGACAGACATTGATAAATTGGCCCCTGTGTCTTTAAGTAAAAACACAAAAATTGCATTCAAACATTAGGGAATTGGAACAAAGGGACTATCCTCTATTTATGGTGGAAGTGCTCAGGTTTGGGGAACGTTTGGGCAGACACATTTCAGACTATTAACAATAAATTAGGTACTTCACTACCCTGTAGACTGTACATATTATTATTTTATGGTCTGCCAAGGTTGAGAGACAAACCAAAGAGGAATCTTTTGTATATCATGTTGAACAGTGCATAAGAGAACCCCTGGAGTTCCCACTGGGGAAAAATAGGTTGACTGGACATTACAAATGGAGAGATTTTGATTTATGCACACTTGAAAAACTAAGCTTCACGAACATGTTACAATTGTGGAACCCCCCACCCCAATAACGTCATTGGTGAGATAGAATCAATTGATATATGTATTACTTAGTGCTGCCCTAGGCATAGGCCTAGTTGGAATATTTTTATATGTAAATACATTTTGATATTTAAATACGAACATAACTATAGTCCTATACCTGGGGCATCAATAAATATTTCAAACAGTAGATTTATAAAGTGAAACACTTGTATTGTTTGACAATTTTATTATCTCAATGGAAAAGAGGCCTAAAAAAGCTTATTTTTCCTCTTTTACACCTAGCTGAACATGCTGAGATGTTTAAAGGGACTTTTTGTTGTTTAAAAAGATAGATAATCCCTATATTACCCATTCCCCAGTTTTGCATAACCAACACAGTTATATTAATACACTTTTTACCTCTGTGATTACCTTGTATCTAAGCCTCTGCAAACTGCCCTCATATTTCAGTTCTTTTGACAAACTTGCATTTTAGCCAATCAGTGATAACTCCTATGTAACTTCACATGTGTGAGCTCAATGTTATCTATATGACACACATGAACTAACTCCCGCTAGTGCTCAAAATGCATTCAGATTAGAGGCGGCCTTCAAAGTCTAAGAAATTAGCATATAAGCCTACCTAGATTTAGCTTTCAACTAAGAATACCAAGAGAACACAACAAAATTGGTGATAAAAGTAAATTGGAAAGTTGTTTAAAATTACATGCCCTATTTGAATTATGAAAGTTTATTTTGGACTTGACTGTCCCTTTAAGACCTTATCAACGGCTTCTGACAGTGATTTAACTGTCTACGCTTTCAATGGCTTTCAAGCTAAAATGTACCCTAATAATATTGATTGAGGGACCTTATTGATGAGGTTTCTTTAATTAGCTCACTAGAGTGGAGAGATTTAGATCATTGCAGCAGGATTTTATGTCCTGTAGTTTTTGTGAATTCATTACTTTCATGGATTCCATCCATGTCAGGAGTCTCACGCTGCATAAAACATATACCACCAGTTTCCAAACTTTCCCACATCAATGGAAATTAGGCCATAGGTGGAGTCACAGGTGTACTGTGGGCGGAGTCATGACTGGTAGGTGTGACGTTGGATTTTTTCCATGGAAGAGACCATGGTATAAAGGTACAAGTAGTCATAGGGGGATATTTATCAAAGCGTCAATCGAAAATATGCTTGAATTCCGTGTCGTAATTGTCACAAGATTGATGCGCCGTAGTTCTCAAAGCGTCAAGATTGGCAAATGTTGAAATTTGTGACGTAACATACGATCCCGCAATCTCAATCCGACGCAGATCGATGCGAGTTGAAAACCCGTGGAATTCGAGCGGAATCGTGTTCATTCGCCCTCCTATTCGACAATATTTGATGCTCACACAAAGTTATTAGAGCTGCAACAACTAATCGGCATAATCGGTAATAATCGATTATGAAAATAGTTGTCAACTAATCTCATAATCAATTAGTTGGTTTGCAATTAGTTGTTCTGTGCACTGCACCAGCTGCTTTACTCCAATGAGCTCCTGCATATGGTATTGTGTTTTATGGTTATTCCCTTAGCCTAAAGGACGTCTACAGACATTTACTTTTCACCTTTTTAGGACACTATAAGTTTCTTTTTAAGTTTACAACTACTCCTGTCTATTGTGCAACCCATAAATAAAATAGGAGTCATAATTTGGATTGTTTATATAAAATCAGGTGATTTGGGACTATGTTTTGCATGATATAGTGCAGAGTTTGTTATTTACACCTAGCCCTAGATTGATGGCATTTGTTAAATGAATTGATGTCACTGTTACCTGTTTGCACAATTTTTAGCGGATCGCTTGCTATTGTTGATATTTGTACTGTATAGATAAATGTGTAAGGCTGTGTCCTTTTACTGATATATAGTATTTAGCCCTTTTGCCTTTTTTATTGTCCTTCCTATTTTTAATTAATTGGAATATGTACCAAATTCAACCTCTGTAAGTATATATCTGTTATTTTAAGAGTGGACTAGATATGTTTCCCCCTAACCTTATTGATGGTTATTTACCACTGCATATAGATATTCAAGATATTTTTATATTAAAATGAAGTCCAGGCTTACTTTGTTGAGAGTTCCCTTGCATTGGTGGACAACTAACAAAGATAAATAGCACACCTTGGTGAAATTGCCAAAACCCTATTTATGCATCTCAGGCACCTCAACACCATCTGAGTGCCACTTCTCTGCTGCAGGCAAAAAGAGAACCAGCCTTAGCCAGAAGCATGTGGACATGTTGACATTTTTGCATTTCAATGCAAAGTTTCTGAAAGAGTGAATAACAGAATGTTATAAACAGTGATAGTTTATCTCTTACTAGTTCTACCTCTTTTCAAACAGTTTGTGGTTTTGTTTTGCTTAATTATACGAATTTGTTCTGCTGCTTAAAAAATTGGACCAACAGTTGTTTTAATGTAAAGTTTTAGTCTGAAGTTTATATTTAACACTCAGTATGTGGATTTTATTTTAAATATAGGAAAAAAATAATTTTTTTTATCCAATTAGTCGATTAATCGAAAAAATAATCGACCGATTAATCGATTATGAAAATAATCGTTAGTTGCAGCCCTAGAAGTTATCAAAATTTCTTCTTGCTTGTGTCTTTTCCGACTCAGCGTACCTGGTTTTCAATCCGCAACCCTTCAGGTCACGGATGCCATAGAACGCAATGGGAGTCTGAAAACACAAAAAGCTTATGTTCAATGCTGCAAGAGAATGAAGTATATTACATAATAAAAGTAAATTAGAAACTTTATTAAAAGGGGACAATATTATTTCTACATATTTGGTGCAAAGTTTTGCCCCAAACTTGTCGCATTAATTGATATACAGATAAACATTAAATAAATACACAACATAATATAGCTAACTTCCTTTTTATTTGTTTGATAAAATCTATGTGCACCATGTTTAAGCCATGTAATACAAGTCCTACTCTCCACTTCGCTCCATATTTGACGCAACACTATTCGCACCAATTATGACGCAAATTCCTAAACAACCCACACACTAGTGAATTTTTCCACAACTTTTGATTAGAATATGCATAATCACATGATTTATGACATCAGCCAATCAGATTCAAATACACATTATAAACTATCAATAACGAATTAAATTGCTGGATACTTGTGTCATTGATCACTCATAAGAACTTTTAAGTGCCATTTGTTACATTGTATATTATACTTTGAAAGTATGTATATGTGAAATTAGTATTAAAGATAAACATTGATGCTGACATTAGGACACACAGTGTAATATTTTAAACAAGGATTTTAAAATTCGAATTGATGTTTGATTCAATAGAATCTTAAGCTGATAGCTCAAAGGGATAGCCCACCTAACTTTAAACTGTCATGATTCAGATACAGCAGAAATTAAAATCACCTCTTTACTGTCATGCTATTTTCAGTGTATTTCTTCCTTTTCTTGAATTTCTTTTTCAGTAAGAAATGTCATCTTATATGCCAGGCCATTTTATGACACCTGTGAAGGGGTGGTTTTTAAAACTAGACTGCAATCAGGAGGGGTTAGACAGGTGCAGAGAGAAACCTAGCCCAGCTCTTAAAGGGACAGGAAAACCCAAAATATTATTTCATGATTTGGATAGAACAAAACATTTTAAACAACTTTCCAATTTACTTCTATTATCAAATTTGCTTCATTCTCTTGTTATCCAATAGACAATCACAAGAGACAAATTTGTGCAGGCACCAATTAGCAGCTAGCTCCCAGTAGTGCAACTTATTTTTTTGCTTTCCTATCCCTTTAAAATATCCATAGATTGCAAATAAATACATATGATACTCTGATGACATTATATTTGCAATTATTCCTGATCAGAATAATAATACATTTACATTATATACATATAGTGCTATAAATAAACACAGAGATATGACAGACAACATTGTTTAAAACCAAATAAAGAACTTAGGGACATGTAAATATGTTTGCATAAGATTTCTGACATAACACACACTAGGGATGTGCGCTTCGTTTCGTTCCGAATCAAAATTTGTACGAATTTGTCAAATTCGGAGCTTCAGATCAATTCGAATTTCTGAATTACTGTAGCACCGAAACTAACGAATAAATCTGAATAATTTTTTATTTATTAGTTACATTCGGATGGCCATGGACTAATCACAATTACGCTAGTATTGTACAGTATATTCGGTTATATCGCTCTGCTATGGGTTACACCTAATATTACAGTACATAATACTAGTCTAATACAAAGCACATCCCACCTAACACATACCGAACTTCCGAATTTACGAATCGAATCCGAACCGAATACATCCGAATTTATTCAAATCCGAAACGAATACATTCGAATGCTGCTTTCTACCCTCGAAGTTTCAGGTACGCCTGAAACGTAAGGTAAGAAGCAGCGGTCGTAAGACCGCCACCTTTTAGATTGGCATGATTGACACCTCCTGCTAGAGGGCGATTGGCCAAGAATGTGAAGGGGGCAGCATTGCACAAGCATTTCACAAGACATGCTTGAGCATTGTTAAATGCTGAGAGGGTATGCTGTCGGCATTTGGCGATGCCGGGCGGACATGATTCGCTACAGCAAATCTCGTCCACCCAGCATTTGATAAACTATCAGCTACTGTTCTCTTTTTATATATGTGCTCTGGCATTATAGATGTTTAGCAAGAGGTCATTCTAGTCTTTTATTGTAAGCATGTGAGTTATACACATAGATTAATTTTAGCACACGGATTATTGTTACAACCTATATACTCATTTTCTACTACAGCTTTGGGTCCATGAGTGGCCCTTTATTTTTGTTTTCTCCCCCTTATTTCCCTCCTTTGTTTCTTAACAGCTCCAAGAGTGGCCACTATCCAACTTTTGGGGAAACTAGCCCTGTTATTAATGTTCTATTGTTCTTAAAAGGATAATTACAATACTTTAAGAAAATATGAGGTACTCAAGTAACTTTACTTTTACGCTAAGGGAGTTACATGTATCTCAATGTTTATTCTGTTAGTCCAGTCTACTATTGCATCTGGACATGGTGATAATTACACTCATATAACTTTAATTTGTGTTATGATTGCTTACTAGCCTCAGTAACTTTGTCTATGAAAACACCCAATTGTAATATGCCTGTAATTATTTGCATATACCAAGTCTCCCTAAGGATGATGCGGGAAACTAGACGTGGACCTGTTGCTCGATGTGTCTAGAGGGATATGGCTGCACCTCACTGATGAGGCTCACACTAGGCCAAAACGTACATCTGGGGTTTTGCAGTGATTTGCATATAAGCAAAGAATATACCTTTTAGGGTTTTCATCAGGAATGTCACCTGATATGATATCACAGTAGGTTTGCTGGTTTAGGGATATCACATAATTATAACAGGTTGCACCTCTTCAGAAATCCTAATAACGTTATCTCTTTTAATCACATCGTCTTTTCCCTCCCTATCTCTACATAAAACTGCTTTTAAAATATGGAACAGCACATAAAAAAATAATCACACGTTATTAAAGGAATAGTAAAATCCAAATTAAAGTTTCATGATTGACATAGGGCATGTAATTTTGAACAATTTTCTAATTTACTTTTATCATCAAATTTGCTTTGTTCTCTTGGTAGTCTTCATTGAAAGCTAAACCTAGGTAGGCTCATATGCTAATTTCTCTTGTAAGGTGTATCCAGTCCACGGATCATCCATTACTTGTGGGATATTCTCCTTCCCAACAGGAAGTTGCAAGAGGATCACCCACAGCAGAGCTGCTATATAGCTCCTCCCCTAACTGCCATACCCAGTCATTCTCTTGCAACTCTCAACATGGAGGTAGTAAGAGAGAAGTGGTATAACGTAGTTGTCTTTTTTCTTCAATCAAAAGTTTATTATTTTTAAATGGTACCGGAGTTGTACTATTTTGTCCCAGGCAGAAAATAGAAGAAGAATCTGCCTGTGATTTCTATGATCTTAGCAGGTTGTAACTAAGATCCATTGCTGTTCTCACACATGACTGAAGAGAGAGGTAACTTCAGCGGGGGAATGGCGTGCAGGTTATCCTGCTATGAGGTATGTGCAGTTAAAAAAATATCTAGAAGATGTGAATGCTAGAAAATGCTGCTGATACCAGATTTATGTAAGGTAAGCCTGAATACAGTGATTTAATAGCGACTGGTATCATGCTTACTTTCTGAGGTAATACTCTTATAGATTTGCAATATAAAACGTTTGCTGGCATGTTTAAACGTTTTTATATATACTTTGGTGATAAAACTTTATTGGGGCCTAGTTTTTTTCCACATGGCTGGCTTAAATTTGCCTAGAAACAGTTTCCTGAGGCTTTCCACTGTGTTACTATGAGTGGGAGGGGCCTAATTTAGTGCTTTTTTGCGCAGTAACTTTTACAGACTGAGACATCCAGCTTCCTCCAGGAGTTCCTTGAATGCTATAGGACCTCTCTCAAGGGCTCTTAGGCTTTCCAAAATCGTTTGTTGGGGAAGGTAGGCCCACAGCAAGGCTGTGGCAGTTTGGTGTGCTGTTAAAAAACGTCTATATCGTTTTTTTGATCCGTTTTTTGAACTAAGGGGTTAATCATCCATTTGCAAGTGGGTGCTGTTAGCTTATTATACACACTGTAAAAATTTTGTTTGATTTACTGCTTTTTTTCACAGTTAAGGCACAGTACCGTTTTTATTTTTTGCTTGTTAACTTGATTTAAAGTGTTTTCCAAGCTTGCTGGTCTCATTGCTAGTCTGTTTAAACATGTCTGACATAGAGGAAACTCCTTGTTCATTATGTTTAGAAGCCATGGTGGAACCCCCCTCTTAGAATGTGTACCAAATGTACTGATTTCACTTTAAGTAATAAAGATCATATTCTGTCTTTAAAAAATTTATCACCAGAGGAATCTGACGAGGGGGAAGTTATGCCGACTAACTCGCCCCACGTGTCAGACCCTTTGACTCCCGCTCAAGGGACTCACGCTCTAATGGCGCCAAGTACATCTAGTGCGCCCATAGCGTTTACTTTACAAGACATGGCGGCGGTCATGGATAATACCCTGTCAGCTGTATTATCCAGACTACCTGGGTTTAGAGGAAAGCGAGACAGCTCTGGAGTTAGAAGAAATACAGAGCATACTGCCGCTTTAAGAGCTATGTCTGATACTCCCTCACAATATACAGAAGCTGAAGAAGGAGAGCTTCTTTCTGTGGGTGATGTTTCTGACTCAGGGAAAAAGATTCAACCTGATTCTGATATGTCTACATTTAAATTTAAGCTTGAACACCTCCGCGTGTTGCTCAGGGAGGTTTTAGCTGCTCTGAATGACTGTGATACAATTGCAGTGCCAGAAAAATTGTGTAGATTGGACAAATACTATGCAGTGCCGGTGTGCACTGATGTTTTTCCAATACCTAAAAGGTTTACAGAAATTATTACTAAGGAATGGGATAGACCAGGTGTGCCGTTCTCTCTCCCTCCTATTTTTAAGAAAATGTTTCCAATAGATGCCACCACACGGGACTTATGGCAGACAGTCTCTAAGGTGGAGGGAGCAGTTTATACCCTAGCTAAGCGTACTACTATCCCTGTCGAGGACAGTTGTGCTTTCTCAGATCCAATGGATAAAAAGTTAGAGGGTTACCTTAAAAAAATGTTTATTCAACAAGGTTTTATTCTGCAGCCCCTTGCATGCATTGCCCCAGTCACTGCTGCTGCGGCTTTCTGGTTTGAGTCTCTGGAAGAGGCTTTACAGGTAGAGACCCCATTGGATGACATACTTGACAAGCTTAGAGCACTTAAGCTAGCCAATTCTTTTGTTTCTGATGCCATTGTTCATTTGACTAAACTATCGGCTAAGAATTCTGGTTTTGCTATTCAAGCGTGCAGGGCGCTATGGCTTAAATCTTGGTCAGCTGACGTTACTTCAAAGTCTAAGCTGCTTAACATTCCCTTCAAGGGGCAAACCCTATTCGGGCCTGGTTTGAAGGAGATCATTTCTGATATCACTGGAGGAAAAGGTCATGCCCTTCCTCAGGATAGGTCCAAATCAAGGGCCAAACAGACTAATTTTCGTGCCTTTCGAAACTTCAAGGCAAGTACTGCATCAACTCCCTCTAATGCAAAACAAGAGGGAACTTTTGCAAAGTCCAAATCGGTCTGGAGACCTAACCAGACCAGGAACAAAGGTAAGCAGGCCAAAAAGCCTGCTGCTGCCCCTAAGTCAGCATGAAGTATCAGCCCCCTATCCGGTAATGGATCTAGTAGGGGGCAGACTTTTGCTCTTCGCCCAGGCTTGGGCAAGAGATGTCCAGGATCCCTGGGCGTTGGAAATTGTATCCCAGGGATATCTTCTGGACTTCAAAGCTTCTCCTCCAAAAGGGAGATTTCACCTTTCACAATTATCTGCAAACCAGATAAAGAGAGAGGCATTCTTACACTGTGTTCAAGACCTCCTAGTTATGGGAGTGATCCATCCTGTTCCACAGGAGGAACAAGGACAGGGATTTTACTCAAATATGTTTGTGGTTCCCAAAAAAGAGGAAATCTTCAGACCAATTTTAGATCTCAAGATTTTAAACAAATTCCTCAGAGTTCCATCATTCAAGATGGAAACTATTCGTACCATCCTACCTATGATCCAGGAGGGTCAATACATGACTACAGTGGATTTAAAGGATGCTTAGCTTCACATTCCGATACACAAAGATCATCATCGGTTTCTCAGGTTTGCCTTCCTGAACAGGCATTACCAGTTTGTAGCTCTTCCCTTTGGGTTAGCTACAGCCCCAAGAATCTTTACAAAGGTTCTGGGGTCACTTCTGGCAGTCTTAAGACCGCGGGGGCATAGCATTGGCCCCTTATTTAGACGACATTCTGATACAGGAGTCAAATTTCAAAACTGCCAAGTCTCATACAGACATAGTTCTGGCATTTCTGAGGTCGCGTGGGTGGAAGGTGAACGAGGAAAAGAGTTCTCTTTCCCCTCTCACAAGAGTCTCCTTTCTGGGAACTCTAATAGATTCTGTAGAAATGAGGATTTACCGGACAGAGTCCAGGTTATCAAAACTTCTAAATTCCTGCTGTCTTCTTTATTCCACTTCTCGACCTTCGGTGGCTCAGTGTATGGAAGTAATCGGCTTAATGGTAGCGGCAATGGACATAGTGCCGTTTGCACGTCTACATCTCAGACCACTGCAACTATGCATGCTCAGTCAGTGGAATGGGGATTACACAGATTTGTCCCCTCTACTAAATCTGGATCAAGATGCCAGGGATTCTCTTCTTTGGTGACTATCTCGGGTCCATCTGTCCAAGGGAATGACCTTTTGCAGGCCAGATTGATGAGGTTCATCAGATTTCAGTCGGACAACATCACGACTGTGGCTTACATCAACCATCAAGGGGGAACAAGGAGTTCCCTAGCGATGTTAGAAGTCTCAAAGATAATTCGCTGGGCAGAGATTCACTCTTGCCACCTATCAGCTATCCATATCCCAGGTGTAGAGAACTGGGAGACAGATTTTCTAAGTCGACAGACTTTTCATCCGGGGGAGTGGGAACTCCATCCGGAGGTGTTTGCACAATTGATTCATCGTTGGGGCAAACCAGAACTGGATCTCATGGCGTCTTGCCAGAATGCCAAGCTTCCTTGTTACGGATCCAGGTCCAGGGACCCCAAGGCAACGCTGATAGATGCTCTAGCAGCGCCTTGGTCCTTCAACCTGGCTTATGTGTTTCCACCATTTCCTCTGCTCCCTCGTCTGATTGCCAAAATCAAGCAGGAGAGAGCATCGGTGATCTTGATAGCGCCTGCGTGGCCACGCAGGACTTGGTATGCAGATCTGGTGGACATGTCATTCTTTCCACCATGGACTCTGCCGTTGAGACAGGACCTTCTACTTCAAGGTCTTTTCAACCATCCAAATCTAATTTATCTGAGGCTGACTGCCTGGAGATTGAACGCTTGATTTTATCAAAGCGTGGTTTCTCCGAGTCAGTCATTGATACCTTAATTCAGGCACGAAAGCCTGTCACCAGGAAAATCTATCATAAGATATAAGAAATATCTTTATTGGTGTGAATCCAAGGGCTACTCATGGAGTAAGGTCAGGATTCCCAGGATATTATTTTTTCTCCAAGAAGGATTGGAGAAAGGATTTTCAGCTAGTTCCTTAAAGGGACAGATTTCTGCGCTGTCTATTCTTTTGCACAAGCGTCTGGCGGATGTTCCAGATGTTCAGGCATTTTGTCAGGCTTTAGTTAGAATCAAGCCTGTGTTTAAACCTGTTGCTCCACCTTGGAGCTTAAATTTGGTTCTTAAAGTTCTTCAGGGGGTTCCGTTTGAACCTCTTCATTCCATAGATATCAAACTTTTATCTTGGAAAGTTCTTTTTTTGGTAGCTATTTCCTCGGCTCGTAGAGTTTCTGAGTTATCTGCCTTACAATGTGATTCTCCTTATCTGATCTTCCATGCAGATAAGGTAGTTCTGCGTACCAAACCCGGGTTTTTACCTAAGGTGGTATCTAATAAGAATATCAATCAGGAGATTGTTGTTCCATCATTGTGTCCTAATCCTTCTTCAAAGAAGGAACGTCTATTACACAATCTTGACGTGGTTCGTGCTTTAAAGTATTATTTACAAGCTACTAAAGATTTTCGTCAAACAGCTTTGTTTGTTGTCTACTCGGGACAGAGGAGAGGCCAAAAGGCTTCGGCAACCCCTCTCTTTCGTTTTGTCTAAGAAGTATAATCCGCTTAGCTTATGAGACTGCTGGCCAGCAGCCTCCTGAAAGGATTCCAGCTCATTCTACTAGAGCTGTGGCTTCCACATGGGCCTTTAAAAATGAGGCTTCTGTGGAACAGATTTGCAAGCGGCGACTTGGTCTTCGCTTCATACCTTTTCAAAATTCTATAAATTTGATACTTTTGCTTCTTCGGAGGCTATTTTTGGGAGAAAGGTTTTACAGGCAGTGGTACCTTCCGTTTAAGTACCTGCCTTGTCCCTCCCTTCATCCGTGTACTTTAGCTTTGGTATTGGTATCCCACAAGTAATGGATGATCCGTGGACTGGATACACCTTACAAGAGAAAGCATAATTTATGCTTACCTGATAAATTTATTTCTCTTGTGGTGTATCCAGTCCACGGCCCGCCCTGTCATTTTAAGGCAGGTATTTTTTAATTGTAAACTACAGTCACCACTTCACCCTCTGGTTTCTCCTTTCTCTGCTTGTCTTCAGTCGAATGACTGGATATGGCAGTTAGGGGAGGATCTATATAGCAGCTCTGTTGTGGGTGATCCTCTTGCAACTTCCTGTTGGGAAGGAGAATATCCCACAAGTAATGGATGATCCGTGGACTGGATACACCACAAGAGAAATAAATTTATCAGGTAAGCATAAATTATGTTTTCTAAGCCCTTAAAGGCCGGCTCTCATCTGAATGCATTTGACAGTTTTTGACAGCTAGAGGGCATTAGTTCATATGTTTCATATAGATAACATTGTGCTTGCGCACGTGGAGTTATTTAAGTCAGCACTAATTGCCTGAAATGCAAGTCTGTCAAAAGAATGGAGATAAGGAGGCAGTAAGCAGAAGCTTAGATACAAGGAAATTACAGAGGTAAAATGTATATTAATATAACAGTATTGGTTATGCAAAACCGGGGATTGGTAAATATAGAAATGATCTATCTTTTTAAACAATAACATTTCTAGTGTTTACTATCCCTTTAAGTAATTTAAGATGCTGAATTATTCAGACAGATTCTTCATCTACTACCTTCACGTGGCTCAGCCCTTTAAATGTAAACCAGGAGATTTTTGCAATTTGCTCCTTTTTGTTATAGAGGTAAGCTTTTTTTTTTCTCTCTTAGTACCACTTTGAATTGATGAAACTATTTTTTCAGAAGCAACGTGCCGCTTCCTTATTTCTATTGCAAAGACAGAAATCAGAATTTCCTTGACCGGAAAAAAATCTGCAGGCTGCAAAACTAATTTCATCTGCTCCCGAACAAAATAGGCTAAAAATAACAACAATATGAAGTGTGAAAAAGATGAAAAAAACTAATTTCTCTCTGTGAATTGAGCATATTGAGAATCACTGTACAATCTTGAGCCCCACTGTATGTGTATGTTGGTGCGTGTGTGTTTATGTATATGTGTATGAATATATACATAAAAATAGAAGATATTCCAGGGAATAGAAATACTCATAGATAATCTACAACTTCGGCACTATATATATATATATAAATAAAGGTGCCAGTACTCACTGATTATTGATTGATATTGTGCTTAGTAACTTTGAGAAAAGCAATGGGACAAAGCTATTTACAATGCTTGATATATTTACAAATATTACCTGTTATAAGATTGCAGAGGTGGTGGTACTTGGTACCGGTGAGTACCCCAAAAAATAGCCCTACATATATAGGGGCATAATTATTAAGCTCCGTATGGAGCCTGAAACAGAAGTTATGAAGAAGCGGTTTAAAGACAGCTGCTCCTTAAAGGGATACTGAACCCAAATTTTTTCTTTCGTGATTCAGATAGAGCATGAACTTTTAAGCAACTTTCTAATTTACTCCTATTATCACATTTTCTTCATTCTCTTAGTATCTTTATTTGAAATGCAAGAATGTAAGTTTAGATGCCGGCCCATTTTTTGTGAACAACCTGGGTTGTCCTTGTTGATTGGTGGATAAATTCATCCACCAATAAAAAAGTGCTGTCCCGAAGTCTGAACCAAAAAAAAAAATCTTAGATGCCTTCTTTTTCAAATAAAGATAGCAAGAGAACGAAGAAAAATGATAAAAGGAGTAAATTAGAAAGTTGCTTAAAATTGCATGCTCTATCTGAATCATGAAAGAAAAAAATTTGGGTTCAGTGTCCCATTAACTTGTCCGCCTGCAGCTATCCACAAAAATAGTAGGAAACCGCACTTGTACAAACAAAGGGATTCGATTGGATAGATATGTGTGAAATAGTGTCCAACCGGAGAGCTACAGTATGTTTTGTTTAACTGTTGTTTTTTATGGAGTGTCTGTGCAAGTTCATTCAAAGGTTGTTTCTCCCATAAAGCATCCCACATCACATGCACAGTGCACTGTATACCAGTGTTTCTCCACTCCGTTCCTCAAATCCCTTTAACAGGCCAGATTTTCATGATATCTTAAAGGGCCATGAAACCCAATTTTTTCCTTTGTGATTTAGATAGAGCATATCATTTGAATCAACTTTCCAATTTATTTCTATTATCAAAGTTGCTTCATTATCTTGGTATTCTTTATTAAAGGAGACGTAGTGCACTAATTTAAGTTAGCTGAACACACCTGCTGAGCCAATGACAAAATGCATATATGAACAGCCACCAATAAGCAGCTAGTTCCCAGTAGTGTATTGCTGCTTTTGGGCCTATCTAGGTATGGTTTTCAACAAAGCAAGCAAGAGAAAAACCGAGCTCCCTTAAATAAAATGTAACTTTTATTAAAGATAGTTAAATGCATCAGGACTTGCATTTCAGTAATCTGCCTTAGTCTTAGTCCAGCAAAGGATATCAAGAGAAACAAATTAAATAATAGAAGTAAATTAAGAAGTTGTTTGAAATTGCATGCGCTATCTGAATCATAAATTAAAATGCTTGAGTTTCATATCCCTTTAACTAGAGCACAGGTGAAATAATCAGCTGATGGGTGAGAGCAAGTTAGTAACCATGGTTACTGATCAGCTGATTATTTCACTTGTGCTCTAATTAAAGGGACATGAAATTCAAACATTTTATTTTATGATTCAGATGGAGCATGCAATTTCAAACAACTTCTTTTATCTTATTACATCTATTATCTAATTTGCTTTGTTCTCTTGATACCCTTTTGCTGGGGTTACACACAGTAGTCTAGGGTTGATAGTCTTAAAACGATATGCTCTAAAAGATTAGAGAATGTAATTATTTTGACTATAATGGCCCTTTAAGAAACAGCGGTCATTGAACCGCCTCTTCTTAAGCTCTCTGCTACTTTGTTCATTCAGGGTGATTGATAGACCTTGCTCTTACGTGATTGGTCATGCAAAAGCAGGGGGAGGAGCAGCACAAGGATATCCTCATGCAATGTTAAATGCAGGCAGCAGATAACAGCATTTCCTGTCTGGTGATATGATAAAGTGTGGACAGGTTCTCTAGTTGGGAACCTTGCCATTCCATCATTTAATAAATAGGGACCCTAATCTGTAAATTTCAATATATTGGTCAGTAAGCATGTGCATTCGTTTTTTTCGTAAGAAAACAAATGCCGAAGATCTGCGCCGCCAGCAACACTTGACGGATTTCTTCTTATGAAAATGCAACACACTAAGATCTGGATTTGCACAGATCGGGGTGTGTTGCACTTTCACAAGAAAAAATCCGGCTTAGAAAATAGTTGAGTGCCGCTGGCAGACGCAATCTTTGTCATTTGTTTTCTTTCCGAATACTCTGAATGCAAATTCCTATTGGTCAGTATTGCTTCAGACCTGAGAAAGAGAGAATACTCTAAAAGCTTGTCTTGTATAAATGCATTATTAGGTCAATAAAATGTACCACCTCTGTAATATTCTTGTTATTATGGGATTTAAATCGCTGGACTAATACAGCACTCCATGAGTGTATCTATGTGTGTGTGTGTATATATATATATATATATATTAGAGATAGATAGATAGATAGATAGATAGATAGATAGATAGATAGATAGATAGATAGATGATAGATAGATAGAGAGTCTGTGTGTGTATATATACTGTGTATATATATATATATATATATATATATATATATGTTATGGGAAAAGTCAGATATTGGGTAAACCT